>NC_071256.1:20830729-20930729 GCF_023375685.1 Ictalurus furcatus | reverse complement strand
CTGATCAGACCATAATACATTTTGCCACATGGTTTGGGGTGATTTGAGTTAGGCTTGTATGGGCTTGGAGAAAGGCTCCCGTCTAGTCATCCTACCCCATAGCCCAGACATTTGAAGAATATGGGAGATTGTTGTCACATGCAGAGTGTAATCAGTATGTGTCAGGTATTCATGCAGCTCCTTTAATGTTACCGTAAGTCACTTAAGCCTCACTGGCAAGTTTTTTTTTTCTGGTCCTTTTGTAAATTTTGTTGCGATGTCCTGTTCTTGGTAACGTCCCTGTGGTGCCCCGTTTTCTCAACTTGTTGATGATGGCCTTCACGTTGTTCCATGGTATGTGTAATGTTTTGGAAATACTTTTATACAAGTGAGATACCGTACATGCTTTGTAAACTCTTTGCAGTCCATGGTTTCTGCCGTCTGATGAAACCAAGATAATGTCAAGAAAATCCTAAGGAATCCTCTGATCTTTATTTGGGGTCAATCAGAATAATTTTCATTGATGACAGGTGTATTACTTTTGAACATGTGATTGGTTCATTCCGAGCACTGCCACATCCCCAATTATAAAAGGGTGAGCACACTTGTGCAACTAGATTATTGTAACTTTTTTATTTTTCCTATTTTTCTGTTTCTGATGTTTGATTGTTTTTCACTTACATTTTATGTGTTGTAATTTCACGTTAAGGCTGGGAAAATGAACATGATTTGTCTGGGTTTCATTTATTTTTTACACAAAAACCTACATTTTAATGATGAAACCAAAATGAATCATGTTAGATCTTTTTTCACCTTTTAATTTGATGGTGACTAATAAAATTCAAGTGAAAAACATAGATGTTTTAGGAAAAGAAAAAATACAATAACCTGGTTGCCTAAGTGTGCACACTACTTAACTAATACTTTGTTGTCGTTCCTTTTGCTTGTAGAAGAAGAAGAAGAAACCTTTGTGACAAATACATTACAGCACAGTGAAATTCTTGTCTTTGCCTATCCCAGTTTGTTAGGAAGCTGGGGTCATGATACAGTGCCCCTGGAGCAGAGGGGGTTAAGTGCCTTGCTCAAGGGTCCAACAGTAGCAGCTTGGCGCCCTTCTGATCAGTAACCCAGAGCCTTAAGCATTGAGCCACCCTACAGCACTTCTTTTTGGGTAAGAGTCTACCAACTTAGCACATCTTGTCTGGGCAATTATATTCCACTCTTCCTTGCAAAAATGGTCCAGATCTGTTAAATTGTGAGGGGATCTTCTGTGCACATCCTTCTCTAAGTCAATTCACAGGTTTTCGATAGGATTTAGATCTGGGCTCTGACCTGGCCATTCCAAAGTCGTCGTCTTCTGAGGCCAGTCCTTTTGCCTTTGTTTTTTTTTCTTTGCTCCTGATCATGCAGGAATGTGAAATTTGTCTTTATCTTCAGCTGTAATAATAGAGGCCTGCAGGTTTTGTACTAAAATAGGATTAACTATCACCTCAGTCCCCGCTCAGGAGAAGCAGCTCCAGAGCATTATGCTGCTGTCACCATGCTTCACCATGGGTATTCTTTGGATGATAAGCTGTTTTTGTTTTTGCTCTAAATGTATTTGTTAGAATTACGCCCAAAATATTCTACCTTGCTCTTTATCAGTCTTTTACGCATTTTGCCAGATGGTTTGACAAAATTTTGGCAGGCTTGGATGTTGTTTTTTGTGAGATATGGCTTCTGTCTAGCCATCTTACCCTGTAGCCCAGACATGAAAAATACGAGAGACTGCTGTCACACACAGGGAGTGACTAGTACTTACTACCTCTTTTAATGTTACCATAAGTCTCTTGGCAGCCTCCTTGATAGGTTTTCATCTAGTCCTTTTGTCAATGTTAAAGGAACTCCCTGTTTTTAAAAATGTCACTGTCATGCCCAATTTTCTCCACTTATTGATGATGGCCTTTAGTGTTCCATAGTACATCTAATGTTGTCATCAACGAGATCCTCTTTGCTTACGATGGCTTCAGCACTTGGCTGAAACCAAGATGTCAAGAAAATCCTACAGAAAACATGATCTTTAATTGGGGTTAATCAGAATCATTTAATTGATGACAGGTTATATGTGACCATTGCTCCTGTGACCATTGTAGGTGCTTTCTACTTAAACACAAAACTTGGCTATTAATACCAATCAATCAGCAATTGAAAGTCACAGCCTATTTGAGTATTGTTGCTGACTATGCACATCCTTTTATTGCCACAATTTACCCTTGTTCTTATAGCTACTTCCAGCATGAGAATCCACCATGTCACAAAGCCAAAGTCATCTCAAACTGGTTTCATGAACATGACAGTGAGTTCAGTGTTCTTCAGTGACCCTTCCAGACAACGTATCTGTATCCAATAGAACGCCTTTGGGATGTGGTACATTGGGAGATTCACAGTATGAAAAATTATTCAATGAAAATATTCACAGAAAAATCTGCAGGATGCAATCATGTCAGCGTGGACCTCAAAGGAATATTTCCAACATCTTGTGGAATCCATGCTATGAATATTTGAGGCTGTTTTGAGAGCAAAGGGAGACCCTACCCTGTATTAGTATATGTAGCGATGTTTGTATATTTAAAAATGTATGTATGCGCTGATATTCATTAGCTGTGCAAGCACAGTGCTTCTGAGGCCGTAGTGTGTGTGTGTAGATGCATACACACCTTTTAATGAGCCATAACATTAGTGAAATGTCAAGGTCTGGGATATATTAGATGTTAAACGAACAGTCAGTTCATCTTAGTCAATGTGTTGGATGCAGGACAAATAGGCAGGTATGAAGACCTGAGCAACAAAGGTCACATTGTTTTGGTCAACTGGGTTGGAGCTCCTCCGAAACGGCAAAACTTTATGGGGTGCTCCCAATCAGCAGTTATGAGAGATGGTCCGAGGAGGGACAAACCACGGGGTGGAGACAGGGTGTTGGGTGCCTAAGGTTCATCAAAGCAAGGATGTCTATCCCATTCGATATCCCTTCAGAACTGCTGCTGTGGCACAAGTCACAGAATATTTTAATGATGGTTATGGGAAAAGTGTGTCACAACACAGTGCACCACACTGGTGGTGGAGTGTGATGCTCTGGGCAGTGTTCTGCAGGAAGCCCTGGGTCCATCAGTTTGACATGTTCCACCTACGTAATCATCATTGCTGACCAGGTACACACATTCATGGCAATAGTATTCCCTGATGGCAGTGGCTTCATTTAATTCAAATGATGTAGTCTTTTATTAGAAATCTTTTATTGAGGTTGTGCGTAAATTAAACGATAAATCAGCATAAAGCCTGAAAAACAGAAGCGAAAGTTTTTTTGACTTGAAATGAATCATAATGGTGAAGCTTGAAAAACAGAAGTGCAAATTATTTTGACTCACTACTATGCAAGTAAAAATATTTAAAAATGTGTAATGTGAATAGTAAAAAGTGAGCTCCAGATCTTCTGTCAGCTGTCAGTAACGTTGCCAGAACCATATCAGCCTGCAGCTCTCGCCTGGTTTCCCACTGAAGCTAAGTAGGGTTGAGTCTGGTCAGTACCTGGATGGGAGACCTCCTTGGGAAAACTAAGGTTGCTGCTGGAAGTGGTATTAGGGAGGCCAGCAGGCGGTGCTCACTCTGTGGTTTGTGGGGGGACTAATGCTTTTGTATAGTGACGGGGACACTATATTGTAAAAACAACACTGTATTTCGGATGAGACGTTAAACCAAGGTCCTGACTCTCTGTGATCATTTAAAAAAATCCCAGGACACTTATAGTAAAAGAGTAGGGGTATAACCCTTATCTATCCTGGCCCCCTAATAATCCCCATTTCTCAATTGGTTACATCACTCTCCTCTCCTCTTCACCAATAGCTGGTGTGTGGTGGGCGTTCTTCCACACTATGGCTGCCGTCACATCCATCCAGGTGGATGCTGCACACTGGTGGTGGTTGGGGGGATTTCCTCCCCCATACAATATAAAGTTTTTTGAGTGCCTAGAAAAGTGCTATATAAATCTAAGGAATTATAATAATAATTTTTCATTAGCTGAGGCATTTGTTTACGGTTCACATAAACAAACCTTATTCAAGTTGACGTTTACATTAATTAGTCTTCTTTTGCATAAATTTACATACAATCTGGAGCAGGAGTAAGATATTAACTATAGGATTTTTACAAATACCAAATTTCTTGTGTAAACGTGCATACTAACAATTTACGCATAAATCCATTTGTATCCGCCTTCATAAATGAGTCCCATTATTGGGGAATAGTTTGAGGAAAATGACAAAAAGTTCATGGTGTTGCTCTGGCCCCCAAATTTCCCAGATCTCAAGCTAGTTGTGCATCTGTGTGACGTGACCTCCCCATCTGGTAGCTGTTGTTTGATTGAGAGAGCACGATTTTGGGTAGGAATTGGTAAATTACCAAATTGGAAGAGAAAAAAGCAGTTTAAATCATAGTGACCCTGACCATGATCAAGTAGATACTGAACATACAAATGAAGGCAATAAATGCATCATGCAGTGCACGTCCAATGTTGATCTGTATGGCCTTTCTTTGTCCCGCAATATGATCTTCATATCAGCCACCCCCATCTGCATGACCGTGAAAAAAAAACACAGCTCCTGCAACATTTTGTTGGTCAAACCATCATCTTTACACAGGGCTCTCATTTTTTTTAACGTGGATTTTTTTTAGGATGAGTATTACCACTTCCTAGCTGAGAAGATATACAAGATTCAGAAGGAGCTGGAAGAAAAGAGAAAGTCAAGGCTTCAGAAACAGCCTCCCTTGGGTACTCAAGGAGTACAGCAGACTGGCATTCCCCAGCCTAATGCCATGGGACCTGCACAAGCTGCCCGGACGGCAAGTGAGTATGGATTTGTTTGCCTGAAATCTATAGTTATTCTGGGATTCCTAGTATTATGGTAGCTGCTATTATTACCCTTTTAAAATATCTTTAACTCACCAGATGGATCTGTGCCTATGTCCAGTGTGTCAAATCAGATGGTGAATCGCATGAAAGTTCCTCAAGGTATGTGCCCATTTTCCATCCTTAACACGTACTTTCTCATTCTCGTTTTTTAGTATATTACATACAAATGTACACTATATGGCCAAAAGTTTATGGACACCTGACCATCACACCAATATGTGCATTTTGAACATCCGATTGCAAATTTAGTTACGTCTTGCTGTTAATCTCCACTCTTCTGGTCAGGCTTTCCACTAGATTATGGCGTGTGGGTGTGGGGATTTGCACATTCAGCCACCAGAGCATTAGTTAGGTCAGGCACTTATGTCTGGCACGCAGGCCACAGTAGGCATTCCAGTTCATCCCAAAGGTGTTCAGTGGAGTTGAGGTCAGGGCTCTGTGTAGGCTACTTAAGTTCTTCCACTCCAACTTTGGCAAACCATGTCTTCCTGGACCTCATTTTTACCCTGGAATTTGACAAGGGCCAAATTGTGATGGCTAGATGACTGGGTCAGAGCATCTCCAAAATGGCAGGTCTTGTGCGGTGTTCCCGCTATGCGGTGGTTAGTACCTACCAAAAGTGGTCCAAGGAAGCTCAACCGACATACTGGTGCCCAAGGCTCAATGATACGCGTGCGGAGTGAAAGCTAGGCCATCCAATCCCACAGAAGAGCTACTGTAGCACAAATTGCTGTAAAAGTTAATCCTGGCTATGATAGAAAGGAGTCAGAACACACAGTGTATAGCAGCTTGCTGCGTATGGGGCTGCGTAGCTGCAGACCGGTCAGAGTGCCCATGCTGACCTCTGTCCACTGCCGAAAGAGCATACAGTGGACACATGAGCATCAGAACTGGACCATGGAGCAATGCAAGTAGGTCACCCAGTCTGATGAATCACGTTTTCTTGTACGTCATGTGGATGGCCGGTTGCGTTGCTTACTTGGGGAAGAGATGGCACCAGGTTGCCCTATGGGAATAACATTGCTCTGGGCAATATTCTGCTGGGAAATCTTGGGTCCTGGCATTTATGTGGATGTTACTTTGACACGTACCACCTACCTAAACGTTGTTGCAGACCAAGAACATGCCTTCATGGCAACGGTATTCCCTAATGGCAATGGCTTCTTTCAATAGGATAATGCGCCCTGCCACACTGCAAACATTGTTCAGGAATGGTTTGAGGAACTTGACAAAGGTGTCATTACTTGGCCTCCAAATTTCCCAGATCTTAATCCAATCAAGCATTTGTGTGATGTGTTGGACAAGCAAGTCCCATCTATGCAGGCCCCACCTTGCAACCCACAGGATCTGCTGCTAATGGCTATCTAACTGCCAGATACCACAGCACACCTTCAGAGGACTTGTGAAGTGCGTGCCTTGATGGATCAGAGCTGTTTTGGTGGCGCAAAGGGGACCTACACAATATTAGACAGGTGGCTTTAATATTATGGCTGATTGGTGTGTGTGTGTCACACACAGATATCATAGATATAAAGCAGGGGTCTCCAAACTTTTTTCATTTTTCAAAAAAATTAAAGTGGCTGAGAGCTACTCATGTCATACAATACTTACATCTTTCACATAATGTATCATAACTTTCAAATTAACAAAAATCCAACTGAAATACATCTGAAGGAGTCAGAAGAAAACAGAATCAGAGAATACAGTTTTATGTAAAACAGCACTTTGTTTACTATAGTTGTCTACACATATAGTTGTTTATGTATATACATTAATGAAAGTCAAGACCAAACTAAATTAAACTGGAATATAATCAGCAGTAGCATTTCAAATCTTGGCCTACATTCGGAACTAAAATGTATGCCACATGAATGAGTGCATGGTAAATGAGAAAAGCGCATGATGGGCCACAAGTATGACATGAAATGCATTCACAGTTTCTTACAGTTAATGAGCTGACTGACACTGCATTGATTCCACGTGGGAGGTATATGCTGGTATGTGTGCTTTTAGGTTCACTCTTATGCAATCTGAATTTAGATTTGATCGCATCCGTATCAGATAACGCTGCTTCACAAAGGTATGTACATCTAAATAAAGCAGATGCTTTGAGGGCAGCTTGGTGAATGTTCTTGTCTATCTCCATTAAAGGGTTGGTAATGAATGCCATACATGGCTCAAGACTTTCAAAATCACTGAACCGTTCCTCAAATTCACTCAGCAAGGAAATAAAGTGGTGAAGTACCTTACTCCTACTCAACCATCTGACTTCTGTGTGAAGGAGGAGATCGCTTTACTCTGCAGAAACTTCATCAAGAAACAATTTGAAGCATCTGCGTTGTTTGGATTGTTGATAATCGGAACAACCGGTCATGACATGATCAAAGCCTTAGTGCAGATCGCCTGCTGGTTTTCAGAGGAAGAAATGTAAAAAAAAAAAAAAAATGAAATAATAAAATAAACTCATATGGTGGGAAAATGATCAAAAACCATCCGACCGAAAACAGCCAACTGAGCTGTATCACTCAAGTCCACTGATTCATCACATTGAAATGAAAACCATTTACACCTTTGCATGTGCTGTTCTAACTGTCCCATCACATCTGAAAGAAGAAAGCAAGGAAACTCTCCTTGCCACTGTGTTGGCACTGAGCTGGACATCAGCGATCGGTTTGGTGAATAAAGATTGTTGTTTTGGTAGTGTTGCTTTCAGCTGCTTCACCTTTTCCGATCGTAGCCCGCTACGCACAGGACAGTCCTGTGTAAAGTTACGATGAACTTTATGTATGATGATGCATATACACACACACACTCTCACTCTACCGGTCAAAAGTTTGGAGACACTTGACTGAACTGTTTCTCATGATCCTAAAAACCTTTTGATCTGCAGGTGTATGATGAAATGTTTGAAATCTGTGTTGTAGACAAAAATTTAATTATGTCAACATATTCATTTCTTTCTCCACACTTTGGCCTTTCCATTGCCTTGGTAGAGGTTAATCTTGGTTCCAGAACTTTTGTGGCTCATCCCTGTATTTCTTTGTGGATTCCAATCTGGCTTTCTGATTTTTATTGTCAGTAAGTGATTTGCATCTTGTGGTATGGCCTCTATATTTCTGTTCTTCATTGGACGGCGGATTGTGATACCTTCAACCATGCCCTGTGGAAGTTGTTGATGTCACTGACTGTGTCTTCACAGCTCTCACAATATTTGTCATCAAATGGTAAATGGTCAACTCTTATATAGCACCTTTTACCCTTAGCGGTTCTACAAAGCGCTTTATACTCTTTATCATTCACCCATTCATACACACACTAACACACATGCAAGGCGCTAGCCTGCCATTGGGAGCAACTTGTCTTGCTTAAGGATACTTTGGCATGTGGAGCCAGAATGTGATTAGTGGACAACCCACTCTTCCACCTGCACCACAGCCGCCCATTAACCAACTGATGTTGGTTTTCTGTGGGTGACGTGTTCAATAGCTTAGTTGTTGGTAGTAGTTTCTTTCTTTTTTTCAGGACATTCCAAATTGCTGTATTGGCTATGCCCAGTGTTTGTGCAATGGCTCAGATTTTCCTGCTTTTCTTAGCTTAAAAATGACTTGATTTTCTCCCATAGACAGCTCTCTGGAAGAGGGGTCATATCATGATTTTTTAAATGTTTTTAAACATTAATTATTTTGTTTATTGGGTGTAATAGAATAGGTTAACATGCTTTAATGTTCAAAAAACGCATTATTTGTCATATACTGTACATTTGTCACTTGCTGTACAGTGAGGGGGAAAAAGTATTTGATCCCCTGCTGATTTTGTACGTTTGCCCACTGACAAAAAATGATCAGTCTATAATTTTAATGGTAGATTTATTTGAACAGTGAGAGACAGAATAACAACAAAAAAATCCAGAAAAACGCATGTCAAAAATGTTATACAGTGAGGGAAAAAAGTATTTGATCCCCTGCTGATTTTGTATGTTTACCCACTGACAAAGAAATGATCAGTCTATAACTTTAATGGTAGATTTATTTGAACAGTGAGAGACAGAATAACAACAAAAAAATCCAGAAAAACGCACATCAAAAATGTTATAAATTGATTTGCATTTTAATGAGGGAAATAAGTATTTGACCCCTCTGCAAAACATGACTTAGTACTTGGTTTAAAAACCCTTGTTGGCAATCACAGAGGTCAGACGTTTCTTGTAGTTGGCCACCAGGTTTGCACACATCTCAGGAGGGATTTTGTCCCACTCCTCTTTGCAGATCTTCTCCAAATCATTAAGGTTTCGAGGCTGACGTTTGGCAACTCGAACCTTCAGCTCTCTCCACAGATTTTCTATGGGATTAAGGTCTGGAGACTGGCTAGGTCACTCCAGGACCTTAATGTGCTTCTTCTTGAGCCACTCCTTTGTTGCCTTGGCCATGTGTTTTGGGTCATTGTCATGCTGGAATACCCATCCACGACCCATTTTCAATGCCCTGTCTGAGGGAAGGAGGTTTTCACCCAAGATTTGACGGTACATGGCCCCGTCCATCGTCCCTTTGATGCGGTGAAGTTGTCCTGTCCCCTTAGCAGAAAAAAACCCCAAAGCATAATGTTTCCACCTCCATGTTTGACGGTGGGGATGGTGTTCCAGGGGTCATAGGCAGCATTCCTCCTCCTCCAAACACGGCGAGTTGAGTTGATGCCATTTTGGTCTCATCTGACCTCAACGCTTTCACCCAGTTGTCCTCAGAATCATTCAGATGTTCATTGGCAAACTTCAGACGGGGATGTATATGTGTTTTCTTGAGCAGCGGACCTTGCGCGCGCTGCAGGATTTCAGTCCTTCACGGCGTAGTGTGTTACCAATTGTTTTCTTGGTGACTATGGTCCCAGCTGCCTTGAGATCATTGACAAGATCCTCCCGTGTAGTTCTGGGCTGATTCCTCACTGTTCTCATGATCAATGCAAGTCCACGAGGTGAGATCTTGCATGGAGCCCCAGGCCGAGGGAGATTGACAGTTCTTTTGTGCTTCTTCCATTTGCGAATAATCGCACCAACTGTTGTCCCCTTCTCACCAAGCTGCTTGGCAATGGTCTTGTAGCCCATTCCAGACTTGTGTAGGTCTACAGTCTTGTCCCTGACATCCTTGGAGAGCTCTTTGGTCTTGGCTATGGTGGAGAGTTTGGAATATGACTGATTGATTGCTTCTGTGGACAGGTGTCTTTTATACAGGTAACAAACTGATATTAGGAGCACTCCCTTTAAGAGTGTGCTCATAATCTCAGCTCGTTACCTGTATAAAAGACACCTGGGAGCCAGAAATCTTTCTGATTGAGAGGGGGTCAAATACTTTTTTCCCTCATTAAAATGCAAATTAATTTATAAAATTTTTGACATGCGTTTTTCTGGATTTTTTTGTTGTTATTCTGTCTCTCACTGTTCAAATACAACTACCATTAAAATTATAGACTGATCATTTCTTTGTCAGTGGGCATACGTACAAAATCAGCAGGGGATCAAATACTTTTTTCCCTCACTGTAAATTGATTTGCATTTTAATGAGGGAAATATGTATTTGACCCCTATGCAAAACATGACTTAGTACTTGGTGGCAAAACCCTTGTTGGCAATCACAAAGGTCAGACGTTTCTTGTAGTTGGCCACCAGGTTTGCACACATCTCAGTAGGGATTTTGTCAAACTCCTCTTTGCAGATCTTCTCCAAGTCATTAAGGTTTTGAGGCTGACGTTTGGCAACTCGAACCTTCAGCTCCCTCCACAGATTTTCTATGGGATTAAGGTCTGGAGACTGGCTAGGCCACTCCAGGACCTTAATGTGCTTCTTCTTGAGCCACTCCTTTGTTGCCTTGGCCGTGTGTTTTGGGTCATTGTCATGCTGGAATACCCATCCACGACCCATGTTCAATGCCCTGGCTGAGGGAAGGAGGTTCTCACCCAAGATTTGACGGTACATGGCCCCGTCCATCGTCCCTTTGATGCGGTGAAGTTGTCTTGTCCCTTTAGCAGAAAAACACCCCCAAAGTATAATATTTCCACCTCCATGTTTGACGGTGGGGATGGTGTTCTTGGGGTCATAGGCAGCATTCCTCCTCCTCCAAACACGGCGAGTTGAGTTGATGCCAAAGAGCTCCATTTTTGTCTCATCTGACCACAACACTTTCACCCAGTTGTCCTCTGAATCATTCAGATGTTCATTGGCAAACGTCAGACGGGCATGTATATGTGCTTTCTTGAGCAGGGGGACCTTGCGGGCGCTGCAGGATTTCAGTCCTTCACGGCGTAGTGTGTTACCAATTGTTTTCTTGGTGACTATGGTCCCAGCTGCCTTGAGATCATTGACAAGATCCTCCCGTGTAGTTCTGGGCTGATTCCTCACTGTTCTCATGATCGTTGCAACTCCACAAGGTGAGATCTTGCATGGAGCCCCAGGCTGAGGGAGATTGACAGTTCTTTTGTGTTTCTTCCATTTGCGAATAATCGGACCAACTGTTGTCACCTTCTCACCAAGCTGCTTGGCAATGGTCTTGTAGCCCATTCCAGACTTGTGGAGGTCTACAATCTTGTCCCTGACATCCTTGGAGAGCTCTTTGGTCTTGGCCATGGTGGAGAGTTTGGAATCTGATTGATTGATTGCTTCTGTGGACAGGTGTCTTTTATACAGGTAACAAGCTGAGATTAGGAGCACTCCCTTTAAGAGTGTGCTCCTAATCTCAGCTCGTTACCTGTATAAAAGACACCTGGGAGCCAGAAATCTTTCTGATTGAGAGGGGGTCAAATACTTATTTCCCTCATTAAAATGCAAATCAATTTATAACATTTTTGACATTCGTTTTTCTGGATTTTCTTGTTGTTATTCTGTCTCTCACTGTTCAAATAAACCTACCATTAAAATTATAGACTGATCATTTCTTTGTCAGTGGGCAAACGTACAAAATCAGCAGGGGATCAAATACTTCTTTCCCTTACTGTACCTCTATTCCCAGACTGCCTGAAACGCTCTGGTTTCCAAAGCCTCTCCTTCATAAAAGACATTATAAATAAACAGTAACCACCGATTCATAATTTCATCTGTTTTCGGAAGGCTAAACCAAGGGGTTTTGCTTTTGCACCGAAACACATAGCGTCTTCACGACATGGTGCCTTGATTCACTGAAGCCTCGCCTTCTGTCGTCGTGCCTGCCTTTGGGCACGATTATGCTAATAGTGCACGCTGTGACATAAACGTGTTACTTCACTGAAGTAATATCTGGACTTCAAACAAGGTGTTTTGGGTAGGTCTGGAGCAGTGTTCTCTGTTAGATAAAATAGATCCCTTTGGGGGAGACTGAGCTTTGTGACTTTGCAGATCTTATACATGCACAAATGGATACATTACACACCCAAACAAAAGGAAAACATTAAAAATCATGATATGACTCCTTTAATGTGGGTTTATCCTGTATAACAACAAATGCAGTTATCACAAACTAAACCTAGGGCTCAAACCAAGAGTAGACATTGAATGTTATTAATTGTTTAAATGATCAGTCTAACAGGGCACATCTGGGCAACAAGAAACCTGTCAGTGACGTGTTCCCGTATTTTTGATTACTTGAAAAATGGGTGAGTTCAAACAAAAAATGCCATGTTCTAAGTTATTACACAGTGCCCAGTCTCACTGCGAAAGGGGAAGATTCCTAATAGGAAACTAGATCATAAGAATCATCGCACTGAATCTAGATTCAGTGGGAATACTTTCTATGGTGTCACCACCCCAAAATTTGACAATCATTATTGCGCCTTCCCATTTTAGGTAGTGTCAGCACTTTCTCACATGCTTGGACAGTAACCCACTCAGGGCATTTGGAATTAAGGAAATCTCAGAAGTCGAGTTAAGATTGCGTATGGTTTTTCCTAGTGGAGCTGTATAACCTCTCAGCAGTCGAACCATCCAAGTCCCCCAAAAGTGAAAGTCCCTGGGACCAGGGTTTCCACTATTGCTCTCTGTACTGATTGAAATGTGCTAGGAATCTTTCCAGAACAAACTCATTGTCTCTGATGAATTGAAGGTGTGGCTCCCCTGGCCAGGCTGTCTGCGCACGTGGGTTTTCGGCCCTTCAGGAGTACAAGAACCCCATCACAATATATGCTGGGAGCTTTTAAGCTTATAGGACTGTTTCTGAAATGAACTAGGCACTATCCATCCACCATGCTCTCAAGGAGTCATATGTGGGATATCCCCCTTGTGCTGAAGACCCTTAATTTCTCTTCCTGCTCTTGAGTGACACAACAGTAAAGCATTTGCCCCCATCGTCTCGAGATTGCGAGTTTGAATCACAACCTTGCCACAGCCAATATTGGCATCATCATTCCCCTGCCAATTACAGGGACACTAGACAATCTTGGTTGTCTTTGAGCTCCCGCATATGAAACGGGGGAGTATTCCTCAGACTGTTACGCTACCTTGTTATACAGCATGAGCAGCGGTTTGATAAAAATGCCTTTGGCTGGCCTCACGCGTCTCATAATAAGCATGTGATGGCCTTCACACTCCCCAGTTGGTAGCTGTGGTAAGATAGGGGAGACCTAACTGGTGAGTGAGAATTGGCATAAACTAAAATTAGGAGAAAACCGGGGTCGGGTGTTTGGGTACTTGTACACAGATTTTATTTGGGGTTTGGAGAATTACATGCTTTAGTGATGAGCCTGCCATGCATGCACTGACAACTGGATGGATCTGGGTTTGTAGTTTTGGCTAAACCCAGGGTTCCTGCGTAAGGTTTTTTATTTATCACCTGAGAATATGGAAATTGACTTTTGATTATGAATTTGCAGTACATTCCTAACCATGCTCAGAACACAAATTACGGTGTATTTTGTACTGCACTGTGGCCATTTGGTCAGAATTAGCTATTCATCTAGCACCATGCCTGTCTAAGCAAGTGAAAGGCTCCAAAGGAAAGGACAGCATTTAATAATGTCAACATATTACTGGTAAAACGCTAACTATGAGAAAAGGTTCACAAGGGCTTGGGAGGAAACCACTGTAGATGTAGAAAAATAAACTAGGAAGATTGAAAAATTGAGAGAAAAATTTGTGTGGGTGTCCTATGCTTCTCAAGTTCCACTGTTTTGCAGAAATCATATTGATCTAAAATATCTATTTGGCAGACCCCGTAAGTAAGTAGTACTAGTCTAATATAGTGTAGAAATATTTTTTTCCCTAAACATTTTATTACAAGTTACATTCAGGTTGACAGTTTTTGTTTTTGTTTTGTTTTTTAAATAAAGGAACTGAGAGATTCTGTCTAAGCTATCCAGATATGCTTGAAACATGATGGTCATACCTCTGTTTGTCCTGCAGGGATGAATCAGTTCAATCCCATGGCGATGCAGAATGTGCCGATGTCTCAGTCCCCAGTAGGATCCCGTGCAGCTTCCCCCATGAGCCACCTGCCACAACTGAACATGAGTTCTGTTTCTCCGGTGAATAGTTCCCTCCATCCCATTTTCTGCTGCTAATTTCCACTTTAGAATCTGGAACATATGTCAACTCAGTACTGGGTTTAAACTTAAATTCCAGGCTTTGTGTAATATTGCAGTAATTTTTAATGTGTTGCTGTATAAGTACTCTGTAAGTGTAACCCTTTTATAAGGGTTATGCTGATCAATCCTTTTCTCACTTTGCAGATGGTTATGTCTCCTTCGAGGATGATGCAAGCTCAGGGCATGATGGAAGGCCATGCAAACAACATGGTGGGCCAGACCCCCAACCAGAACCAGTTTATGAACCAGACACATTTCCCAACTTCTACAGGGGGTATAAATGTGAACTTTGCTCAGCAAGCAGGACAGGCCGGTGGCACACAGGTGAGGGGAAGTGAAGGATGCTTTTCTGTTTGGAGGCGGGATGGCTCAAAAATCGGAAATAAAAAAGGTCTCTGTGTCTGGAAGGAATAACTAATTAAAAAACAATTATTCACAGTCGGGGCATAGGGATATGGGCAAAAAACATTATTTACAATACATGACATGGCCAAAAGTATGTTAACACCTGACTAATGATACCCATATTTGCTTTTTGAACATTCCATTCAAGATTTTGTGCCCCCTTTTCCATTGTAACCATCACTATTCTGGGAAGGCTTTCAACTAGATTTTTGAACATGTCTATGAAGATTTATGCTTATTCAGCCATAAGAGCATTAGTGAGGTTGGGCACTAATGTTGGGTGGGGACGCCTAGTATTCCAATCCCAAAAAGAGAGTTTCAATTCATCCCAAATGTGATCAGTGGTGTTGAGGACAGACCTCTTTGCAGGCCACAAGTTTTTCCACACCAACCTTGCCGCACCATGTCTTTATGGATTTTGCTTTGTGCCCAGTGTCATGGTTATAGTGGGACATGTTTGGGCTAGGGTCTGTAGTTCCAGTAGAGGGAAATCTTAATGTTACTGCATACAAAGATGCTCTAGACATTTGTGTGCTTCAAACTTTGTGGCAGCAGTTTGGGAAAGATCCACATATGGGTGGGACTGTCAGGTGTCCACTAACATTTGGCTATATCGTGTATTTCACTAGTTTAAATCCTGGTTTTCAAAGTGCTGTCCAGTGTGACGATAGTATCACAATGTCTGTCAAGTCAGAGGATTTACAGTGGGTATAAAAAGTCTACACACCCCTGTTAAAATGGCAGGTTTTTGTGATGAAAAAATTAAACCAAGGTAAATCATGTCAGAATTTTTCTCACCCTCAGTGTGAAATTGCAACATGTAAAAATTAAGTACAAACAAACATTTTTGGGAAAAATAAAAAGGTTACAATAACTTGGTTGCATAAGTGAGTACACTCTTTTATAATTGGGGATGTCATTCAATCTCATGTTCAAAAGTAAAGGCTGTACAGGTTCTCGATGTCAAAAGGATTCGCTCAGGACATTAGATGATTTGAACAAGTGGAGAAAATGGAGCACCACATTGACACAATGACCAAAAACAGGATGTACCTCCAAAATTTACAAAAGGACAAGAAAAAACTTTTAATGGAGACTGCCAAGAGACCAATGGCAACATTTATAAGAGCTGTAAGAATATCTTACAAGTACTGATTACTCTCTGCATGTGATGACAATCTCTCATTCTTCACGTCTGTGCTATGGGGTAGGGTAGCTAGATCGAAGTCCTTTCTCACAAAAAATATCCAAGCCTGTCTAAATCTCTCAAACCATGTAATAAAATGCATAATGGTCTAATGAGACCAATTCCAAAAGGTATGTTTTGTGCAACAAAAAGCAGATGGTGCAGCATGGTGGTGGCAGCATCATGCTGTAGAGCATTTCTTCAACCAGAACTGGGGCAATCAAGATTGAGGGAATCTTGAATAGCTACAAATACTGGTTGATTTTAGTGCAAAGCCTTCAGTTGTCTCGAAGTTGAATTTCAACTTTGAGCATGGCAGTGACCCAAAGCATTCATCCTAATCAACAAAGGAATGGATTAACCAAAAGAAGATCACTGTTTTTGAATGACCTAGCCAAAGCCCAGACCTGAATACAACTTAAAAATCTGTGGGGTGACCTGAAGCAAGCTGTGCACAGGAGATTCCCTCACAATTTGATGGATCTAGAATGTTTTTGCAAGGAAGAGTGGGAAAATATTCAAGATGTGCCATGCTGATAGACTCTTACCCAAAAAGATGGAGTGGTGTAATAAACTTAAAAGGTGCTTCAACAAATTTAGTTTAGGGGTGTGCACACTTATGCTACTAGGATATTGTATTGATTCTGATTATTTTTCACTTTATTTGTATACTTTTCAGTTGCACAGTAAAGGTGAGAAGAGATCTTACATGTTTTATGTCATTTCATATCTTGTAACACACCCCTGTTAAAATGGCGTCACAAAAGCCATTTTAATAGGGGTGTGTCGACTTTTTATATCCATTGTAAAATGTCTGTCGAAAACGTGGTGTCTGCCGAGCAAATGCATGTGTAGTTTATATAGTTTTATTTACGTTTTGTAATGAGCTTAATTACAGCTACTAACTCATTAGGTTTATATTCAGACCTGATTTCTGATTTTGCAAGCATTCCTGACCTTGTTAACGAGTAACAGTAATGCTAGCAATTGTAGCTCCAGCCATCTCATAACCAGCGTAAGGTATTTTTTGTGCAGCTGTACATTAACATTTGCGATCAGTTAGAAAAAAATTAAGCATAAGTCTGAACAGCCTGAAGGACCGTGCTGAGTTTGGTGGAAGTAGCTTGAAAGCTAAAGGAGTTATAACAGTCATATTTTTGTGAAAGTCAGTGGGAATTTTGGCTACTTTGAGCTTCAGTAAGAAAAGTCGTAGCAACTCGAGTCAACAGATTGAAAGTCAGTGGTGAGTTTGGTGCATGTAGCTTGAAAGCTTAGGGAGGAGTAGCATTTAGAAATTTGGTTCTCAGAAGAATAATAACCAGATTTGGTATTGTCATCCCCCATAATGGTATTCTCCTCAGTGAGTCGATCGTTTTGACGTATGACATGACTGCAGTAGTTTGTTGCTTGTTAGGTCCTACTACTGATTTCTCAGTGAGTGTGTATGGGGGAAATTTCAACTGGCACATGAAATACATGACACGACACATACATGGGAATGGCGAGGAAAGTAATTGCACGCATATCCCGAGAATTTTGAGTGATTTTACCCGTGATCTGTGTCTGTGAGCCAAAGGGTGCGGGACTAGTTAGGTGCCGTATATTTCCTGTGGAGCGCTTCTGTTGGCCTCTGTGCTCCTTTGGACTCCATTTATCTTACGTTAGTGTGTATTGGGAATTCCGATGAGAAATTCCATACGATGTGCATGTGGGATCAATTCCCAAATGAGATTTCCTGATTCTCTGGACCAAGCCGGACACTCGGACACATCGTTCATGTCTCTGTCACTGACGGTGTGGGAGTTGGGGGGGGGGTCTACATTTTCCTATTATTTTCAGTGGGGCCAGAGTAATGCCATTTTCCAGACATTTCTGGAGAAAATTCTGAAACACAATGTGTACATACCAGGTCTAACCCCTAAGATGTACGAGAGGATATGTGATACAAGCATGTCAGCTGAACGACATCCAAGCTGAGACACCAGTGTTTTATTCCCCATTCATTCTGTATAGGTCAAAAACGTGCCCTTTTTAAAAAATGTATTTATTTTTGTATTTTGTTTTCATTTATTTATTTATTTATTTATTTATTGGCCTGCGGTTTGAACATTGTAAGTCAGATCGCTTATAAAAGTCATAGCACCACCTCTCCTCAATAAGCTGGTTGATTTGAGCCCTCATTCATATCCATAGCACAAACGGTGCGGGATGAGTTGCACAACGAAATTTTGTCCGTAATAATAAATAATAATAATAATAATTGTTGTTGTTGATGTGATTCGATTTTGGTAAAAATCGGACAAATGGTCTAGGAGGAGTTTTAAAAAAAAAAAAAAGTAGATTTTTCAGAAAATTCAAAATGGTGGAAATTTAATCCATGGTGTGCAATCGAATTGTCTTGAGCCAAGGAATCAGAGGGAAATTTTGTTTCTAGCCCTTACGGTTCAAATGTTATTAGCATAAACACGAGAGCAACTTTGGACAGTTGTTGGTAATAGTGTTGGAGTTTGCCGAATTAACGATTCAGACTGTCCTCTATCTGTGTGCCAAATTTCATAACTTTCCCTCAAGTGGTTCTATGGGCTGTCATAGGCTCGAGCGGAATAATAGTAATAATAAGAAAACTAACGAAAACAATAGGTGCCTACGCACCTTCTGTGCTTGGCCCCTAATAATAATAATAATAATAATAATAATAATAAGCTAATAATAATAATAATAATAATAAGCTAATAATTATAAGCTTGTAAAGCAGAACAGTATATTGGCTTTGTGAAGCCAACATCATAAGTATGAGCAATAACAATAGTAATACTTTGCAAGCACCACTAATAATAATAAGCTTATAAAGCAGAACAGTAATGTATAATAAATAATATAATAATAAATAGCAATCTTATAGAACCCCTGGCAAAAATTATTTAATCACCACACTTGGACGATGCTCACCTGGCTTTTTTACTTCGCAGCAAATAAACAAATCATAGATATTACAAAACAATTTTTGTTTAATAGCTGAACATTCTGGCTTTGTGAAACATACCTCAAACAAGATGAATTAAATTGTTTTAATTAATGGCATATTATTTTTCCAGATCAAGTAGACTAAAAAATTATGGAAGTACAGCTCAGAGGTCTCATTTGGCAACAAACATCACTGTGAAAGACCGTGCAAAACAATTTTGTGCAATTGCAATTTCGCAAACACAAAAAAAACCTCTGCAAGTTGCATTGCAAATTTTGAGAAAAGCTGCAGCAAAATCAAGCATTTTTGGCCGCAACAATCACAAAATAATTCAGTGAGACATCCTGTACGGACTGTGTGATGAGAAACAGCCAAAAAAAGTCAGAGAGGTAATTAAATTCATCTGCTTTCAAACATACACAGCATGATTCCAGGAAACGCACAACATAAAAATAGCTATGATTCTTTTTACTATACTTCCAACTCTCCTTGCAGCTAATCTTCACCATCCAGTCCTTCCTTCACATTTTTTCTGCCACTAGGTGGAGGAGGCATTAAGTTTTCAGATTGTCCATTCCTCCGTCTGTCTGTGTGTGCGTCTGTCTGAGATTCTCATTAGGATGATATCTCAAGTTGTTGAATGTTTGTAGGATTTATATAGAATTATAATTATTATTATTATTATCATTGTAACCACCAGATGAGTTGATTAGATTTTGGAATTGATCCAGACAGGGTCAAAGTCACATCAAGCTGAAATGTTGTTAGCAACAGAGACACCTACCCTGTTCTACTTGTCTTTATCTTGTTTCTATAAACATAGTGCAGAAGTACATGATACAGCTCTCACATTTATTTTCATGAGGAAGTGGAAATTGAGGATTAGCCTTGCTTTGCCCATGTTCTCTTCAAGCGAAACCTCGAGTATGTGCAAGCCTTGTCTATAAGCACTCGTGTAGTGTGCGTACCTTCACGAACATCGGCAGGTAGTAAGTTATGTAATGTGAGGAGCACAGCATTTCTGAGATTTTCTGCAGAGTCCACTAGGCATTAGTGTAACAATATTATGGGTTTAAGACCTGGTGCCTTAATAAAGAATTCATTCCCTGTGATGTGGTTATAGGTGTATTGTGGATATAACTGTGGCCGAACTGCTTTGAACACGGTTCAGCCAATTAGATTTTAGAATCAAAACCATCACTTTCATAACTGTCTGTTGGTAGCTCCTTTAATCTGTTACACCTGATGTTTGATCCTCTGTTGATAAGAGTTGTAGATGTGTTATATTATCCAGTCTCCCTCCCCCAAGTCTGGATGCATACAATTTTGTAAGTATTGTATCCTTAACAGTCCACGTGTCTGTGTATCTTTTGTGCAGCCTCAGCAGCAGAACTCTAATCTCTCCCTGAATGCTCTTGGCTCCCTGGCTCCGCAGCCTGCTATGTGCTCTACCCCTCCACCTCCTGCCTCCACCCCTGTAGGCCCTAACCTACAGCACATGGCTCAGCCCTCCACACCTGTGTCTGCTGGGAACCAGGCCTCAACAACCCACATACCCCACCCACCATCAAGCCTTTGCTCCTCCCCCAACCCCTCACAGCCACTCCCTTCTCTGCCCCAGCCAGAGCCTCCCATTCAGATACAGCAGCCACGCTCTGAGAAAGCACAGCACCCTGCCACTCCGGTAAGAGTAACAATGTGTAAAGCGCAATGTGGCCATTAATGTTCAGGTCTTTCAGCACTGTGACGGAGGCTTGTTCAGCTGACCATGTTACTTTAACCATCTATTCATCTTGTAATGTTTTTGAAAGAGGCTAAACATTGTTAATGCACAGTCCATGTTTCCCTTATCAGTTGTCATTCGTTGTGATTAGGTTTTTGCTTAATTCTTCCTCATGACTGTAACTCAACAGCTTGATCAGGCAGCAGCTAACATGGATAACCGAGTCCCCACGCCTGCATCTGTAGCCGAGATGCACTCCCAACCAGAATTTACTGTTGCTGTGAGCAAAGCCGTGCCAGAAGAGGATGAACTAGACCTTGAAAATGGCAAGAAGCTACCTAAACTCAAAACAGAGGTATGAAGTATGCACAGCTGAAGATTTAAGAATTAATTGTTGCTGTTCCACATGTCTGTGGATCCGTATTTATCTGAGATTTTTGCAAATAGGTCCATTTACTTGAAAGTGCTGGAACCCTTTATTATTTATATGGATCCAAGCATAAAGTGCGTGTGACCCTTTTTTGTTAGGATTTTTCTTATTAGGGGGCTCTATTGCTTTTAGGATTCTTCTTCTTCAGGGTCCAAACACAAATACTCAGCAAATGACAGACTTTTGGATCCTGGGCTCTGTTTGTGTGCATACATCACCAGGAAAAACGAGACAGTCTGTTTATCAGCTGAATTGTGTGTTTTCAAGAGTCTCTGGTCCCGTTAAATGTGTTTCACTGGGTTGACCAATCAAAAGTGTGCCATTTATGAGCATCAAACTCAATGCTGCTGTGAGGGGATTAGTGACTTTCCTGTTTGTTACAGTGAATTCTGCTGCTACTTGTATTTAAAGAGTAGTGTTGACTTGAGAAATGTGCATGGATGCAGTGTGTTTTTATGGTCTGTGATATTGTAGTGTGTGTACGTGTGTGTGTGTGTGTGTGTGTGTGTGTGTGTGTGTGTGTGTATATATGTGTGTGTGTGTGTGTATATATATATGTGTATATATATATATATATATATATATATATATATACACACACACACACAACAGCTGCAATGTTATTTGCAGGTGGCGCATATGCACTGGGTCAACCCCCCACACACACAGTCGGACCTCATGTTTGAGAACAGTTTGTAATCTCCCCACTAGTGATTCAGTACTTATTATAGAGAATGTTATGAGACCACAATAGAGTCCATTTACTTCAATACTTCATATTTCCCTGAAATTCAGGCATAAGGATGATTTGAGGAAATTTAATTTTTAATTAATTTATTTGAGGAAAATATAACAAAATGCACACATTATCCATTAGTAAAACAAAAATGAGGCCTTTCATCATCTTCTAATAGTATCAATTTAAAAGGCCAATTTTTTGGAATGAGTCCAAAATAATCTTGATCAGTGTGCGATAGTGGTCTATGCAAGTTAGTTAGAACTAGCTAACTGTGTTGCAGTCTGCACACAGTGGTTGGCATCTGCAAATTGCCAGTTGTGGCTATATTACTTTTTCTCCTCCTCCTCTTCTTGTTTTTCTTCTTTACTAAAACTGATTGTGGACTTTTGAGAACTTGTCCTAGGACTTTCGTCCTATGTACAAAATTTTGGTGTCAAACTACTCAGCGGAGTGTGACCCTCCAGTGTTTCCCACAGGATTTTGAGACTGTGGGGGGTATACCCCTGACTGTCTACGGTGGTCCAGTGGCATGCTTATGGCTTATTTGTGCACGGACACTCGACAGATACTCTTCATGTGAGTCATTGATTTTTTTTTTGTTTGTCGATAGTTTTTGATTGATACTCTTGCAACATACTGCATTATGTAATGTATGTCAATACAGGTTATCTATACCAGTTGTTAATAGACAGTAAGTCTACCAGTCTACCAGGCTAGCTGGCCTTTGCAATTTTGGCATGTTAGTAGTTAGTGATCCATCCAGCTGATATCATCATATCAATAATCGTTCATGTAGTAAGACTTATAATTAATTGTGAACACACAGATAATAAATCATTGGCTTAGTAACAGAGGGCTGTGACTTTACTGACTCCAGTGTTGCTTCAAGGGGATGAAATACTCATTTTAGTGAACAATTTAATTAAGTCATATTGCTTTAAGATGTGTCAATTGTGTTTCATTATTATGCTTTCTGTCGCATGTGTAAGGTGTCCTACACCTCACTTACAGCTGTACTTTTAATCAGATAAGTTGTGCTTAAACTATAATTAATTGCTGTAATATACTGCCCATGGGGAAATTTTGCCTTCTTCACAAGCTTCAGTGATGGCTCTTTTTAGGTCACTGCTGGTTTACAGTGTTGGATGGATGGATCGCTATCCATTATCATCCCTAGAATGTAAAGACTAGCTAGTAAAGTGGTAGAACACTTCCTGTCTATTAACAACTGGTAAAGATACCCTGCATTTACATATATTATATTACATAATGTAGTATGTTGCAAGGGTGTCAATAATCAACTGTCAACTCACATGAAGAGTTTCCATTAAACTATCATCATGAAACTTGAATGGTAAGTTCAGGGAGATATCTACTAATAGCTGATGTAATCTCACTGTCATCAGCCACTGATGGGCGCTATTCATGTTCATAGGGTTCAGTGTTAAGTTAAAAAAAACAACCTGTTTCTCATGAACCAAAAGTCCAATTGAACTGAAATGTGGTGTGCTGCATTGTTCTGTTAATCTGTTCATTGGTTTTTAATCATCATTGAATTGCATCAAAAACATGGCCACTTTTATATAATCTGTTTTCAGCATGCATTTTACACCCTGCAGAGTGCCGTTTACGGCTGTTTATACTTCTTTTACTGCATTTATTGCAAGGCTGTACTTAAGACACCACTGCAGATTAGCTCTATAATAAAATTTTTACAAAGTAAAACATCTTAAAAAGTAACTTAAAGATAACTGCAGACATCTTGTTTTCATTTCTTCCGAATGATGATTGGTTCAGATTTGCATGTTGTGGTGTTCAGTCGATAGGGATAAATTAAAATTTTATATCAGATTTCTGTAAAGTTGCTTTGTGACCATGTCCATTGTTAAAAGTGCGTTATAAATAAAATTGAATTGAAGTTAGCCTTCATTACAGATAACTGTTAAATTCCAATTCAGGATGAAGATGTAAAGCCAGTATCTATTAAGAAGGAGGAGCCAGAGAATGTAGAGCCTAAGCAGGAGCCAATGGAGACAGAGGATAAGAAACCAGAAGTAAAGATAGAAGCCAAGCAGGAGGAAAACGGTGATGCTACCAGTACAACTTCGTCCACTCAGTCTTCACAGACGTTCAAGAAGAGTAAATGGGTTTTTTTTAAAGCTGTATTTGTTGCTTATTTGTTCATCTGATTTTCAGTTTGAAAGACTAAAGCACTGTCCTGTCCACAGTTTTTAAGCCAGAAGAGCTGAGACAGGCCTTGATGCCCACATTAGAATCACTGTACAGGCAAGATCCAGAATCTCTGCCCTTTCGCCAGCCTGTGGACCCGATGTTGCTCGGCATTCCGGTATATTGCTTCACTGTCTTGTTTTATAAATTCCATAGGACTCCTAAAAAGTAATCCATGTTTTAAATTTTGGGTTATTAGGATTATTTTGACATTGTGAAGAATCCTATTGACCTGTCAACCATAAAGCGGAAGCTGGACACCGGGCAGTACCAGGAGCCATGGCAATATGTGGATGACATCTGGCTCATGTTCAACAATGCTTGGCTCTACAACCGCAAGACATCAAGGGTCTACAAGTACTGCTCAAAACTAGCTGAGGTGTTTGAGCAGGAGATCGACCCAGTCATGCAGGGCTTGGGTTATTGCTGTGGGAGAAAGGTAAGAGTTGTAGTCTTATAAATACATAATATTGTGTAGATAATTATATAATGTTACATCCATAATTTACAGTTGGCCGATATAATTTTCAATTGTCAGAAATTAAGCAGGCCCCAGGTGTTTTAGGTGAACACAGCTTACATAGTATAAAATCAATAGTGAATCAACAATTAAAAGTAAATTTGCTAAAGGAATAATTAAGATAAATTTCATCAAATCAATTTAATGAAATTTCCATTATACATTGTTCTTGGCTGCTGTTGGTCTGTTTTACACAGTTAATCAAGTGCAGTGCGGTATTAAAGGTATGGATCAGGGATGGATTATGAGACAATGGGCCCCTGGATACAGACATGCACACAGCTGGTAGCCAATAAAAAAGAAATTAATTCATTAAAAAAAAAAAAAACTTTAATCAGTGTAATAACTTATCATGTAAGAGTATATACAGTAGGTAGTCAACCAGAATCGTGTGTGTACCGCCGCCGTAAGGCCAGGGCAGTAATACAAACCAGTTAAATGTGAAAGTCTTTTGTGAAATTACCACCAGATGGCACAAAGGGATGGTTTTCAAAAGTGGAACTGTGACATGGAGATCAAATAATGAAATAAATTAATAGTAATAAAATGTAACATTATTATAATATTTTTGTTATTTTGACAAATAAAAAAAGTCAGCAGTGTCTAATTTTTTTAAGTATTATTTTCAAAGCTTGTTAGAACAATGTACTCGAACCGGAACAAAAAAAAATACATTTTTGCTTGTACTCTGTTACTCCATCTGCCATGCTTATGTGTTATTTAAAGGGTTAATTTCACTTACTCGTTTTTATTTTTATTTCCTCGTCTTTCAAAATGTAGTCACGTTAGTTCAAAGAACACAAAACATGCAAATCAAACTGTTACGGGAGTGCTCGGTACAAAGGTGGAAATGGTACCGAGTTGGGCCAGCTATCCAAATGGGTAATAAATGGAAAATAAAAGAAACAAAATGCAGGTCTGGCACGAAAAGAGGAGCTTGTACTGACTGAAATGTGAACTCGACTAATGCTGCTGGCAGCGGGTGTGCCTCACGCCAACACATTAACCACAGAGCTATCCGCATGGATAGTGTATTTATAAATGAATAAATCTGAAATAAACATATAAATAAAGGGTGGATTTTGAATTGTGTGTAATTTTAACACCATGTATTTTTTATGTGCATTTTGTTAACGATCCATTCAGTAATCAAACCAGGGGATGTGCATCATGTTTGTGTTGTTTGGACACATTGTGTACAAAGAGATTTGGATATGAGATAATTGTTATATTGAAGATTCTCATTATTTTATTTAACAGATGCTATTAAATTGGATTACAAAAAGTTCTTTAACTTAACACGCGAGGTTCCAGAGGACTGTTTTATTTCTGTGAAGTTAGCACTCCATGAAATTAAATAATCACCAAAACGATGGCATTCGTTTGTGCTACATTTGTGCTGCAAAAATGAGTGTTTGTGCAGGTTTGGTTTTTGAGCTATTAAACAATTTTTGTGGATGTGACATCACTCTCCACCCCATGTCGCTCAGATTGCTCCAAATCGGGAGATATTTAAAGGATTTAAAGGAGATAAGTGTCTAAATTTTAACCATAACAGTTTTACTTGCCTTTTGTGCTAATCAAACCACTTAAAGCTCCATCACATTGTTAAGTGCAAAACTATTCTATGTGTACACAGCTTTTGTTTGTACATATGTACTCGTAATATATCTTTGGAAAGCTAAGATTCTTGTGATTCGATTAATACAAACCATTTCAAGATACAATCACAACAGCAGCTACAATCAGCGACTCTGTCAGATCACCAACATACAAACAAACACTTTCAAAATTGAGGCAACTCACCTATGAAGCCTCATAGTAGTCCACTGATCAATAACATCCTGACAAAAACAGTCTTGTTACACTGGCAAAGGTCCAAACATTCCAATCAAGTCAAAATATTTAGTCTAAAACACATCACATCAATAAATACCCATGGACTGCTGCTGTGTCATTTCAAATTACTGATACTCCCCTCCCTTCTTCTTACAGAAATCCACACCCATTTAAGTTGCATTTTTCAAAAAGATTGTGAGG
The DNA here is from genome assembly GCF_023375685.1 of Ictalurus furcatus. Classification (NCBI taxonomy): domain Eukaryota; kingdom Metazoa; phylum Chordata; class Actinopteri; order Siluriformes; family Ictaluridae; genus Ictalurus; species Ictalurus furcatus. The sequence continues at coordinate 20,904,034 of NC_071256.1, read as the reverse complement.
TAGACTCGAGCAGAACGGCTGTATTGTCAAGTGACAATACAGTTGTATACTGGTGTGGAGGACAATGCTGTTATGAGTTAGGGGACGCCGTTAACAGCTGCATTTGTTCGTTTATTCATTCATTCATTTATTAATGAATTTATTTATTCTTTTAGAGGTGAAGGGTGTCCTTATTTCTCATTGGACATTTCTGAGAGGTCTTTAGATGTTCTAATGGAGCTATTGTTTTTGACTTTCTTTTTGGATTTTGATATTGAATTGCATCAATAACAGAGGAATTGGCCCCCAAAATGCTACAGAAATCTAAAATCATAAACACGCACTTTGAAGGTGTAATGATGGTTTCTTTATTGTGGCATCTTCAAATGAATGTATAGGCTATTTCTTCAGTTTTTCAGGAGACTTTTGGACCTTTGACTCTGGGTAGTTAATAAGAGTGACTCTATAGAGAAACTCTGGCTTTGGGGCTCCATTACTCCTTGGGCTGCTGTTCGGTAATCCTTTCTAGATCAGGACCTGCCTATTAGCTTATAATCTAAATCTAAAATTATACATTTTATAGTGAATTTCATTTAAATTAGTGTGCTTTAATTTAAACAAAAATAAGTCACTATTCATATACTTTTAGCTTCACGTTGCATTAAAAGTAAGGAAAACAATAAACCTCTCTGGAAAGAAAGACCTGTTTATATTTCTCTTCTTATTATTGCTTCATTTTAATTACATGTCCCTTGACAATGTCCCTTTGTCCCTCCACAGTATGAATTTTCACCTCAGACGCTTTGCTGCTATGGCAAACAGCTGTGCACCATCTCCAGAGATGGAACATACTACAGCTACCAGAACAGGTATCTGCATGCTGAACTACATGATAATAATTGAATGACATAGATGCACCCGGAAAGCAGTACTTCATAATGACTGCATTTCTATTGCAAGATGTACCATATGCCATACATATTCAATAACTAGAATACTTTATTACTTCTTATATACCTATACTGTCATATACAGTGCACTTCACTAATATTGGCACCCTTGGAAAATATGAGCAGAGAAGACACTGAAAAATGGTCTTTAGTGCTTAACCTTTTGGTCTTTTGTTAAAAAAAATTCACAAAAATACTATGCTCTCATGGATATCATACAATTACAAACAGAACACAGGTTTATCCAACAAAATATCTTTGTTAAATATATGTGTGTCACAATTATTAGCACCCCTGTGAATTCATGTAACAAAAATATATTTGAAGTATATTCCCATTGATATTTTAATTTTTTTTTAATATACCTGGGTGACTAGGAACAGGAAATTGTTCAACCATGACTTCCTGTTTCGCAGGGGTATATATATGAGGTAACATGCAGGCCAAATTCCCTTGGCCATTCATAATAATGGGCAGTCATGTAGATATTGAAGCGAACACCCATAAAAACTTTTGCTGAAGTTTTGTTAAAATATGAGACATATCATATTTATTGCCTTTTTCACAGTTTATACCTCGCAAGTATAAATTTTTAAGCTTTTTTCAGATATTAAGATAAATCGTTATGATTGAAATATACAATGAGGAACAAAGATAACGGATGATGCGAGTGTTTGACCAAATTTGGGAGTAAAAATAGTCTGTCAGCATGATTTTTAAAAAATTTCCTTTATTAGTTCCTACATTTTCTCATTATGCAGTGTCTTTAAGTGTCTTTAATCTTTTTTTAGACAAAAAAATATGAAATAATAAATAAATAAAATTTAAATAATATTGAGTTGATTATTTTGCTTGGTGGTGTTTAGAAAAATAATCGTTGTATGTAGGTGTATTAACATATGTGTAGAAATTACATACCATTATTTATAGTGAAGAACAGGGCTTCATTTATTACTTACGTTTAAATGCTAACTTTTGCTTTGCCTCGGCCTGTCTGCTCTGTGTTCTCTCCACGTGGCTGCCTGATCTACGCTGTTGTGCTGTGCTGCTCTCCGTGTGCCCATTTGTGCTGTTGTGTGCTGGGTCCAGTTCACCCAAATATGGCCTTCTTGCCGACAGGTATCACTTCTGCGAAAAGTGCTTCAACGAGATCCAGGGCGACAACGTCACCCTGGGTGATGATCCTGCACAATCTCAGACGTAAGTGAGACGTCCTTTGAAGAGGGAGTAGGAGTCATCTAGCCACATTTCAGGTGGTAAAATGAAAAAAAGGAGGGTGACACCCATATCAAGATAGCTTCAGAAGCCCAGGGTTTTTGAATGAAATGGCATTTCAAATGCTTTGATTATATAAATATTGGAGATTTCAATTTGAGATAATCTAGAATCAAAAGTTCAAAGGCCAGCAATAATGATTTTGATATGGATCCAGTGTAGTGGTATTATAATGTGGTTCAAATTGGTTAATGGCATGTTTGTGAAACATTTATAGTTACTGTTTAACATTTTATAGAAACTGTTATAGTATAATTTTGTTAATAGGAACATATAAATCTCCTTTTTGATACAATGTTGATATACGAATTGGCTGATGCCTGATACAAGTCGACCCTCTGCAAGCTTCTGTTGCCAAGTTAAGAAAAATAAGGTATGCTGGGGGAAGGTTTTATTAAAAGTTGTGTTCTGTGTTTAGTTACAAGCATTAGCTCATGTTAAATCAACATTACATTTGTTCACTGTATAAAGTAGGTCAGTGAATCTAATCAGCAAATATGCAAAATCCATTCTGAGATCAATCTAATTTCTATCTAGTGTGTATACATCTGTTTATTATTTATTAATTAATTATTTTCTCTCCAGTATGATATCAAAGGATCAGTTTGAAAAGAAGAAAAATGACATGTTGGACCCTGAGCCGTAAGTTAAACCACTAGACAAGCATAACACCACATCTGGATTTTGCTCTTTCATATATATTTTAATGGAATAACTTTTGTTTCTGTGCTTATCTTTAACAGGTTTGTTGAATGTAAAGACTGTGGGCGTAAGATGCATCAGATCTGTGTGTTACACTATGATGTCATCTGGCCATCAGGGTAGGTTCCCTTGTCTTGATCTGTCAGAATGGCTACTGATAAATTTTAGTTGAACAGCTTTTTATTTTATACACACACACATAACCCCAATTCCGAAAAAATTGGGACAGTATGGAAAATGCTACTAAAAACAAAGAGGTGTGATATGTAAATGTACTTTGACTTGTATTTAAACAAAAAATGTATAAAGACAAGGTATTTGATGCTTTACCTAATCAACTGCATAGTTTTTTGAAGGTAAATGTTTATTTTGAAATTGATGTATGCAACACATTCCAAAAAAGTTGGGACACAGGCAGTTTAGGACTAATAGCGATGTGACAAGTTGAAATAAGATGGTGATGTGAAACAGGTGAGGCAATCATCTAATCATAGTATATAAGGAGCCTAGTCCTTCATGAAGGCCCCGTACAGTTGTGCAGCTGAAGAAATGCATAATGGTTGAATGGGGGGAAACTCGGCTTGCTAAACATGTTTGGGCACTGAAGACACCAGTTAGTTAAGTGTTATTAAAAGAAAAGGTGACGTTACACAGTGGTAAGCCATCGACTGTCCCAAAATTTTTGGAGTGTGTTGCAGTCATCAGATTTGACATGAGTGTATATTTTCAAAAATAAATTAAATTCACAAAGTAAAACATCAATGTGTTAATAATGTGTTTTCAGTATAGTACAGCGTGAATAGAATTTTCAAATAATTACAAATAACTTCACGCCGAAACGTCTGCTTAACTGCTGCTAGCTTCCGGTATAAAATTTTAGCAGTACAGAGCTTACAAACTGCAGTTTTGTCGTCATTCCAGACAAGAGACATTCTTTACACACAGCATGAAATCAATGTGTTTCCCCACCCTCTTTTGATTGACAGGATATAATTGGCCCTGATCATCGGATGTTTTTAAACCAGCGGCCGATAAAGGGAAAAATAGCCTTTATCGGCTGATACATCGGTGCATCTCTAATATATATAAAATATTGTGCATGTATCCTTTAACAGATTTTTCTGCGACAACTGCCTTAAGAAGTCAGGGAAAACAAGAAAAGAGAACAAGTTTTCTGCTAAAAGTGAGTAATTTGAGAACTGACTGTTCTGTATATTCAGGATTCAAGTGTTTGGCCTGAATATAGCCTATATATTTTTAAAAGTTATCCAGGAATGATTTAATTAATCTATATATATTTGAGTATATGTTCTCCCTATTCTAGGATTACAGATTACAAGGCTTGGTACATACATAGAGGACCGTGTAAATAAGTACTTGAAGAGGCAGAACCACCCTGATGCTGGTGAAGTGTTTGTACGGGTGGTGGCAAGCTCAGACAAGATGGTTGATGTCAAACCTGGAATGAAATCTAGGTAAACAAGACATGTCTACATTTATACTATGCCTTCTGTGAGATCTTCCAAAAAGATTCTAGTAATGACCTGTTCTACATACGCGAGCGGTCCTTTTGTCCAGTTTTGATTATTTGGTGTCTTCAGGTTTGTTGACTCAGGGGAGATGGCAGAAAACTTTCCGTACAGAACCAAAGCACTTTTTGCGTTTGAAGAGGTAGATGGAGTAGATGTGTGTTTTTTTGGCATGCATGTCCAAGAATATGGATCTGATTGCCCCTTCCCTAACACCAGGTAATGACAGTCAACTAATGAGAGTGAAGATGTCATGTTTTATAGGTATAAAAATCTGATCTATTTGTTTCTGTGACTTTCTCTCTTTTTCAGACGTGTTTACATATCATATCTTGACAGTATTCACTTCTTCAGACCTCGGTTGTTGAGAACTGCTGTGTATCATGAAATATTGATTGGTTATCTGGAATATGTCAAGAAACTTGGGTAAGTTTTAAATGCTTGACAAACTGTCATCAGAGTATCTGTGGGTACATTGATCTCTGAAGAGCTGTGCTGTCCACATTACAAATGATAGAAATCAGTTTTTATATTGACAGTGTTTTGTCTTTGTATTGCCTTATTAGAGCTGATGATTGTACGATTTCTGAATTGTGCACACTCTGTAAAAAAAAAAAAAAAATACTATTGTTAGCTATATGCAGAAGAACAGTTTATAACATGCATTGTGCTACATCCTTCTCCAACATACGGATTAATCGGTCAGCAACAGTTGCCAAGGGTTACACCCGAAAATGCATTCTACTCGCTAAAGAAGAGAACAATGACACCATTCATATACTAATGGTACTGTATGTAGAGAATGTAATGTGGTTTGGTATGTGCTCCAAGTATTTGTGACTCAGGATAATTATCTGCTGTTATCAACGTTCCCTCAGGTTTACAGAAACAATGAGAATAAAAGCTTCATAATTTTTATCAATCGACAAACCTGTCTGAGTCTGAAATGTACCAACATCAATTGATCAACTTGCTTTTAAAAGTTTGAAATGTAAAAATACATGACAGTCATGTGCCCAGTTATTGGAATGGCAATTCTTTTGTTTTTGCTGTTCACTGAAGACATTAGGGTTTGAGATCAAAAGATGAAAATGTATTGGATCTGATGGTCTTAAAGTAAATAATATTTAGTTGTATATCCCTTTGCTTGAAATAACTACATTAAGCTGGACACCCACTGACATCATCAAACTTATTTGCATTCTTCTTTTGTGATGCATTTTCAGACTTGTACCACAGCTTCTTTCATTTGTTGTTTGTTTTTGGGGTTTCTCCCTCCAGTCTCTTCTACAGGAGGTGAAAAGCATCCCCAACTGGGTTAAGGACTTGTAATTGACTTGGTCAGTCTAAAACCTTCTGCTTTTCCCATCTGATTAAGTCCTTGACCATTTGACCGGATGCATTTCTCTGTAAATTGGCAGACAGAATGTTTCTGTAGACTTCTGAATTCAATCTGCTGTTACAATCATGTGTTACATCATCAATAAAGATTAATGAGTCTGTTCCAAAAGCATCCATGCAAGCCTAAACCATGACACTACTTCTACCATGCTTGACTGATGAGCTTGTATGTTTTTTTTGGATCATGGGCAGATCCTTTCCATCTCCATACTTTTGGCCTTTTCATCACTTTGGTAGAACTTAATTTAGATTCCAAAACATCTATGGCTCATCTCTGTATTTCTTTTTGTGAATTCCAAACTGACCTTCCTATTCTTACTGCTGATGTGGTTTGCATCTTCTGGTATGGCCTCTATATTTCTGCTCTCGAACTTTTCTTTAAATGGTGGTTTGTGATGCCTTCACTCCTGCCCTGTGGAGGTTGTTGGTGATGTCACTGACTGTTTTTGGGTTTTTTCTTTACAGCTGTAACAATGTTGTCATCAACTGCTGCTGTTTTCCTTTGGCGACCTAGTCAATGTCTTGTTAGTACACCAGTGTTTTTTTCCAGGGCATTCTAATTTGTTTTATTGGCTATGTGGAATGCTTGTGCAATAGCTCTGATAGATTTTCCCTCTTTTCTTAGTTTCAGAATAGTCTGTGTGTTGGTTTATTCTGTTTAACAACACATGCAGTCTTCACAAGCAAAACCCAAGAGTAAACATTTAGAGCTATGAATGGTTTAAACAATCAATTTAACAGGACACACCTGGGCAACAAATAACACCTGTCAGTGACATGTTCTTCAAAAAAAGTTTTTTAAAGAAGACTAGATGTAAGTATCAGGAAATGAAAACTGAAATTCTGATCTACTGTTTCATAACCATCTTTTGATCTCAAACCCATATGTCTTCAGTTTATAGCAAACAGAAATGGCCTTGCCATTCCAATACTTTGAGAGGGGACTGTATTTGGACACTGACAAAGTTATTGTTTAGCTGTCTACCACAATACATTAAAGTTTAAATTCTATATGAGAAATCGAATAAGCTCAAAGTGCAGACTTTCAGAGTTGAGGGTATTTACATCTAAATCCGGTGAACAGTGTAGGAATTGCTGCACTTGTGTGTGGTCCACCCCTTTTTAAGGGACCAAAAGTAATTGGACAGACTAACACAATTATAAATTAAATTGTCATTTTAAATACTTAGTAGCAAAACGTTTGCAGTCCATGACTGCCTGAAGTCTGGAACCCATAGACATCACTGAACACTGGGTTTCTTTGAATGCTTTTCCATGCGTTTATTGCAGCTGTCTTCAGTTCCTGCTTGTTCTTGGGACTTTTTTGCCTTCAGTTTTACCATCAGCAAGTGAAATGCATGCTGAATTCTGTTCAGGTCAGGTGATTGACTTGGCCATTGCAGAATATTCCACTTCTTTGCCTTAAAGTTTTGGGTTGCTTTCGAAGTGTGCTTCAGGTCATTGTCTTTTATGAAGTACACTTGGACTTTTTTTTTGCGACAAGCTTATGTGCTCTCTTCACTTTCAGTGCTCGGTCCTCTGTGCTTTAATGTGTACAAAATACTGAAATGTTTCACTTGGTGCCTTTTGGGTCAAATTTTCGCTACCCAGCCCAACTCCTGATTGGCTGGGGCTCTTGCCAGTGTAGTCTGACTTTCATAATTGACATTTGGGCATGATTATATTTGACTTATCCAAGCTGATGGATGTGTACGAATGATCTGCTAATTCCATCTCCTGACTCAAAAATCTTGTTTATTTTTTCCATGTTTAACAAAAATTGTACACGCTGTAGCTTGAATTTAATTTTCCCTATATCCAGGTATGTGACCGGTCACATCTGGGCCTGCCCACCAAGTGAAGGAGATGACTATATATTTCACTGTCACCCTCCTGATCAGAAGATCCCAAAGCCCAAAAGACTCCAGGAGTGGTACCGCAAAATGCTGGACAAAGCCTTTGCAGAAAGAATACTTCATGACTACAAGGTAAGATGATGGAGCAGTACCACCGTATGATACTGTATGAAACGGTACAAATGATTGAGCCCACTTACCTCTAGTAGCCTTCTGGCATTCTGCTGGTCAGTTCATTGGCATCAGGTAAAAATACTTTAAATACATTCCTTGTTATAGGACATCTTTAAACAGGCTACAGAGGATCGAATTAAAAGTGCCTATGAGCTGCCTTATTTTGAGGGGGACTTCTGGCCCAATGTTTTGGAGGAAAGCATTAAGGAGCTTGAGCAGGAGGAGGAGGAAAGGAAGAAGGAGGAGAGTACAGCCTCCTCTGAGACAGTAGAGGCAAGACTATGATACATAAAAATGAATACATGAAATGAGTTGTGGCAACGCTTTAAAAAAGGGCTAAAAGCTATTAATTTTTTTTTTTTCTGAAGGGCACCCAAGCTGATAGCAAGAATGCCAAAAAGAAGAACAACAAGAAGACTAATAAGAACAAGAGCAGCATGAGCCGAGCTAACAAGAAGAAGCCAGGGATGCCAAATGTAGCAAATGATCTGTCCCAGAAGCTCTATGCAACTATGGAGAAGCACAAGGAGGTGAGTTCTACAACAGAGCATGTGAGTGGAGAGGAGCTCTGATAATTCCACTGGAGCAGAGAGCGCCTTTCTTAAGATTCCCTTCCGCTCCCTCAGACCGCTCAGCACCACTAGCTCAACCCAGAATGCACTTTTTTATATGCTGGTATGGGAAAATGTGAAATAAGCAATAGGTCTAAGGTTATGGAGTTCAAACATTGTTTTAATGAAGTTGAAAACTTTATACATACATGCACAGTAAAGATCTAAGACTAACAAATCAGATATTCTTTTTCAGTTATTGCCTTTTAAAGTTTACCAAGGGGCTAGCTAGACATCTGTTAAATTAATCAATTTTATAAATTTATAAAAATTAATAAAAGGCACAGCTTGTAACAGAATGTCACCCACAAATATCATAATTATTATCTCAACTACTGTAATTAAGGCATCAAGCAGTGTATTACAAACACAAACAAGTATACAGAAAAATTTCATGCCAGGGCGAGATTTGAGTGAACTTTTTTGTAACAGTGAGCATGAACAGTGCATGAGTGCAGCATTCGCTTGGGCTATGAGCGATTGAGCGGTGCGCAGACGCATAGATTGGAATATTGAGTGCAGTACCACATCGCTCTGCTTCGTTCACATGCTCCGTTTTACAACAGCTTGATACATATATTTCAAGTTTATTTGTCATCTGCAGAAAATGTCAGGGACAGTTGTACATTGAAATGCTTGTTGTGAGAATATTTCACATACAACATTTCTAAACTCCTAAAATCAATGTATATTTATTGCTTTCTCCCAACCTTTCAATTCAATCTAGGTTTTCTTTGTAATCCACCTCTATGCTGGTCCTGTGATCAATACTCTGCCTCCTATTATGGACCCTGACCCTTTACTCACCTGTGACCTGATGGATGGCCGTGATGCCTTCCTAACGTTAGCACGGGACAAGCATTGGGAGTTCAGTTCCCTGCGCCGCTGCAAGTGGAGCACTATGTGTATGTTGGTAGAGCTGCATAACCAGGGTCAGGACCGTTTTGTCTACACCTGCAATGAGTGCAAGCACCATGTAGAGACACGTTGGCACTGCACTGTCTGTGAGGTCAGTTCATGTGTGCAGTTGGGACCCTGACTCCACTTGCCAGATTTCATGATTTAATACTTTGAAATAGCAATTGAGAAGTGATATATTTTGCTATGCAAACAAGCTTTTATATAATTTAATGAAAGTTAGTATCAAGGTATCAAAAATATTGATTTTTAATTGTTTTCTTCCAGGACTTTGACCTATGCATTAATTGCTACAATTCTAAGGGTCATGAACATCAGATGGTGAAATGGGGCCTTGGCCTTGATGATGACAACAGCAACCAGAATAGCGAGGCCTCCAAGAGCCCACAGGAAAGCAGGCGCCTGAGCATTCAGCGTTGTATCCAATCTCTGGTACATGCCTGCCAGTGCCGCAACGCTAACTGCTCACTACCATCTTGCCAGAAAATGAAGCGGGTGGTGCAACACACCAAAGGCTGCAAGCGCAAGACCAACGGGGGCTGCCCTGTGTGCAAACAGCTCATCGCCTTGTGCTGCTACCATGCCAAGCACTGCCCAGAGAACAAGTGTCCTGTGCCCTTCTGCCTCAATATCAAGCACAAGCTGCGCCAGCAGCAGCTCCAGCAGCGGCTACAACAAGCCCAGTTGATGAGGCGGCGCATGGCACTCATGCAGGGCCGGACCATGCAAAAACCCCTGCCTTCCCCCAGCTCAGGGGCTCCTGGTACCCCAAACTCTCAGCAACAGCAGCCCAGTACACCACAGACACCTCAGCCATTACCGAACCAGCCCCAAGTGTCAAACCAGAACATGGCTGCCATGCCCCAAGCCTTCGCCAACAATGGACGCAGCAGCCAGCCACCTACACCAGGCTCCCAGGGTAAACAAGGTCCTCAATCCTCACCCCGACATCAGCAACCATCTCCCCTTCCCATGCCTCCACAGCCAACAACACCACAACAGCAACCGACACTAGCTGCCTTGCAGGTTGCGCGGAGTATAGAGATGACAACCAAATCAAAGCAACAGCCGCAGCCCGACTTCAGAGTCAACATTAATGGCATGCCCATGAACCAGTCTCGCATGGTGGCACCCATGCAGATGATGGGGCCCCGAGGTCCTCAGCAGGGAATGCAATCTGGGTCATGGGGTGCTGGGATGCAAGGCCCCATGCAGAATCCACAGGCCCCTCAGCCACAGCAGGTGCCAACACAGCCATCCACTATGGTATCTCAACAGCCTCAGGTAACCCAGTCACCTCAACAGTCTCCTCTGATGCAGCGGGCTATGATACAGCAGCAGCAACCCCGGCCCATACAGGGTGTCATGCCACTTCAGCCAGTGCCACCTCAAGCCCCACAGCAAATTGACGTGGCCCAGAGAGGGGCAGGCAGCAGCATTGCACCAGGTGCCCTCCAGGAGCTATTACGCAAATTGAAGTCACCAAGTTCACCTCAGCAGCAGCAGCAGGTCCTCAACATTCTCAAGTTAAACCCTCACTTGATGGCTGCGTTCATCAAACAACGAACAGCAAAGTATCAGGCCAGCCAGCCCCAGCAAGCCCAGCAGCAACAGAACCCGCAAGCTATGATCGGAGTCCAGACAGGTTTGCAGAATATGTCTGCCATGCAGAGTGCCCCAGTGATGAGGCCGGGGATGCAACCTCAGCAAGCTTTAGGGCCACAGGGCCAACTCATGAATGCTGCACACAATGGCAACCAACAGCTTTATCGCCGACAGCTCATGCGCCAAATGCAGCAACAGCAGCAGCAAGGAGCCTTGGCTCCTGGCCAGGGGAGGTTTCCCCAGCCTCAAAGTGCAGCTAGCTACTCTCAAATTCGCATGCAGCAGCAATTGACCATGGGCAGCGGGCCCATGATGCCAGGTGTGGCCCAAATAGGCCAACCTGGAATGAACATGGACCCAACCCAGAACATGATGCAACAGCGCATGTTGCAGCAACAGCTACCACAGCAGATGCTGAAGCAGCAGATAGGATCACCACCTCAAGCCACCTCAATGAGCCCTCAGCCCCATATCCTCCCAGGACAGCAGCAAGGCTCACATTTACCTGGACAGACCATGGTCAATGCATTGAGCAACCAAGTAAGGTCACCTGCCCCAGTGCAATCGCCCCGTCCCCCTTCACAGCAGCCCCCACATTCCAGTCCATCCCCACGCATGCAGCCCCAGCCCTCTCCCCAGCATACTTCGCTGCACTCCAGCTCCCCCCACCCTGCACTGGTTGTACCACTGACAGGCTCCATGGAACAGGGCCATCTGTGTACGCCAGAGCAGAGCACGATGCTCTCTCAGCTTAACACGCCAAACCATAGAGGGCTGACAAATGACTTGAGTATGGTGGGAGATACCACCGGAGACACATTAGAGAAGTTTGTGGAAGGATTGTAGCAATGAGAGATGATAGAGAGGTGTTCACGTTCATGCAGTTATATATATATATATATATATATATATATATATATATATATATATATATATATATATATATATATATATATATATATATTTCAGACAAAGGATGTGAATGGTTTACAAACCAGTGGACTGCTATTCTTTCCTATTTATGCTTGTATGTGGATGAATCTCTCAATCATTCTTTCCCCCTTTTGTATGTCCTGCCAGCAATGAAAATAATTTTGCCCTGTATTTTGTTTAAAGAAAAAAATTCCTCGGGTCTGGATTTGCAATGGAAATTTATTGTTTCATTACTGAAGACTTTTTTTTTTTTTTCCATTTTAGATGCGATTTTGTGTTCAGAGACTGTAAGATAAGTCATGTGTTAAATCAGTGATGAGTCATCATTCCTTTCTGATGTTTATTCATGTTAGATTGTAAACATGCCTTTAGAGATGCACCATTTTTTCTGCAATCTAAGGTGCCTGTATAGAAGGACCAGTGTTTATTTGTACAGAAAGGATCTCTTCTACAAAATAAGTGAGGAGTTGTAATTGCTTTTATTTTTAAGGTGCCCAAATACATAATTTATAGGCCTGCATTGCGTACGTTTCAATGTGTAGAACTCTGCTTGGTCTCTTCTTTGATCTGTCAGTGAAAAGCTTATCTCTTTCTAGGTAAGGGTCAGAGGTATCTGACTGCTGATTTGTGCAAAGAGAGTGCTTTACTCATTTTTTCCCTTACATGAGGCTTTTCCCTCCTTAAACTTGAATTAAGCAATGTAAATCATGCAGATTGCGATACTGTACATATGAGGACAAACAATTTGAGATCGTTGTATATACTGATTAAAAGAACTTGTTTCATACTTCTATACCATATTGTTAAATAAACTGTGTGCAACAGTCAAATATGTGTTCTGTTGAATCCCTCGCCAAATAGCAGTCCTGACAGTTCCTCATGTACTTTAACTGACCAGTTCAGCAAATTGATTCATTCATCTTCAGTAATCGGTTTATCCTGGTTAGGACCACATTAAATCTGGAGCCTATCCCAGGAACACAGGGGCAAGGCCAGAATACACCTTGGTTATGACATCGGAAGGCAACACACAAAATTCCCACCTACATTTCAGGTGGTGGAAGGAAGCTGGAAAACCTGGAGGTTCCTACATGGACACACAGTCAGGACAAAGAACGTACACCCTCCTTAAATTCTAAGTTTTTATTTATCAGGGCCTAAATAACTATTGTGTGGTCCTCATGTTCTACAAAGAAACTTGGTTGACAATAAAAAAAAAAAAAACCCAACATATTTCAATATGTAGAAATTTCTCAGGCATTCAGAAACCAGGTGGGCAAAAATAAGTACACCCCGTAATTCAGTAAAATGTAGAACCACATCCAGCAACAATAACTTGAAGTAAACTTGTTCTGTAGGAGGTTTTCTTTATAACATTGCTTCAGTTCATTGGTGTTTGAGGGCATTAATTTGCACAGCTCTCTTCAGATGCTGCCACAGCATCTCAATGGGGTTGAGTACTGGACATTGACTTGACTTTTTCCTAGTCACCCTTTCATGAAAGCCATACTTGGTCAGTCTTTTTCAGATTGTACTCTCATGAATCTAAACATTTAACGTGCTTACCGAGATCTGTAGGTCACATGATGTAGCTCATGGGTTTTTCGTTATATCCCTGAGCATGAAACGTTCTGACTTTGGACTGAACTTGCTACGATGGCCACACTCTACATATTGAAATCTGCTGTGTTTTGTGTAATCACCTGAGGTTATTTGTTTGTTGATCACACTTGTGTTATATATATATATATATATATATATATATATATATATATATATATATATATATATATATATATATATATATATATATATATATAAAACATTGAAAGGATTGAAGGAGAAGCATGTGGGATTAACAGTTTGAGAGTATTAACATCCAAATTAGGGCAGAGTACATATAATATAAACATATATAATATTACACTTATTTCATGTCTCCTCCAAACAATATGCTTTCTTGTGTATCAAGACCAAAGGTCAATGAACAACATTCGTGAATTTTGTGTTGCACAAAACAAACACAGTTCATCCTTATCTTCCATATAATGGCCCTCTCACTCCAGGCTTTTTCACCAGGTGGTCCAAACATATTTACTATAGTTTTTTTCATAGTGCCCAACTGATTCTCTCTCCCATTCAAACTCTTCTCTCTTTCTTGCCTGTTTTTACTATCAACAAAAATAAGAGTGACCACCTGTGTCAGTGCAATAAAAAAAATGAAAGCAGTACAGTAAAAGCCCATAGTGGCTTGAGAATCTGCATAAATGACAGCTAAAACACATTTACAAACATTACATATCATCTGTGTAATTCTTGATGTAGTTTTTTTTGTAATAAACATGTAGAATAACATAACTGTGCATATAATACTTAGCAAGCTATAGTGGATACAAAAAGTCTACACACCCCTGTTAAAATGGATGGTTTTTGTGATGTAAAAAAATAATAATTAAACCAAGATAAATCAAATCAGAACTTTCTCCACCCTCAATGTTAAAGTGCAATGGATAAAAAATAAGAGAAAAACAATCAAACATTTTAGGGAAAAACAGGAAAAGTAAAATGGTTGCATAAGTGTGCATACCCCTAAACCAAAACTTTTTTGAAGCACCTTTTGATTTTATTACACCATTCAGTCTTTTTGGGTAAGAATCAGCATGCTCACTTTCAAATTCATTTGTGTCAGTCAACAATGATTTGACCAATCAACTTGAGGTTCATAACTTTTTTTGGCATGTTGATTTTTGTGAAAATCGGATGATTGTTATAATGTTTGACCACAAGGTGGCACTGTTCCACAACTGTGCACTCAAGTCATGAAGTCATTTGATCTGAATTGGCTAGCACATTATTGAGATATAGCCTCATGTCAATTTCATGATCACGTTCTTTAAGAATGGTTTGGTTTATCAAAAAGCTTTAGGTAACTTTTTGCCAGCATTGTCTGAAGATGATCTGATTAAATTTTCATGAAAATCAGACAAATTGTGTATGAGCAGTTTGAAAAAGTAGCTTTTCAAAGCATTTCAAAATGGTGGACAGGAAGTTCAGCCGACTATGGCATAATTAGTATCATTGTTCTTGGCATGAGCCGAGAAATCTATCAAGACCAGTCTCATAACCATAGGCAAAAGTGAAATACAGCATTTTACAACTTAATTCAAAATGGCCAAAACCCAAAATGGCCAACCTTAGAATGCTGGAATGCCCCACAGAATCTAAAGAGACCAGTTTCATGATTTTAGGACTAACCGTTTAGAACTTATAAGCAAAAATGTGATTTTTCATATCTTGTGAACACTAGGCGCCGCTGTTCTGAAATTGTGCAGGTACCCTCAATTCATGATCGCTTCGACAGATACTAAGTTCAATTCAATTCAATTTATTTTATTTGTATAGCACTTTTAACAATGGGCAATGTCCCAAATCAGCGTTACAGAAATATATAAATTAAGGATATAGATTTTAAATGTATGAATTTATCCCTAATGAGCAAGCCAGAAGTGACGGTGGTGAGGAAAAACTCCCTGAGACGATATGAGGAAGAAACCTTCAGAGGAACCAGACTCAAAAGGGAACCCATCCTGATCTGGCGACACCAGATTTATAAATAAATCCCTTCTATAAATATGCCAATACTACATGATCAAATAGTGATGATGTGTAACTAGGAAATGTATTACAGTTTTTAAATGAAGTCTGTTTTGTTGAAATTATCCACTGTTCACTTCAGTCCTAAAGCTATCTTAGCAACTGTAGTCCTAGCCATCATAGCATAGCTGTTCATATGGATTGAGGTTCAAAGACATCTTTATGGTTTTTAAGTGATACCATCCTCAGTAATCTCAGTGATCTTTATGCTGCACCATGTGGGGTCATCATCAGCAGCATGTGACTTCCATTTGATGAGAACTCCAACCATAAGTAGGGCATCAGGTGGATTGGGCAGGTCCAGAGAGCAGAAGGGGTCACTGTAGCTCGACAGAGAGAGAGAGGGAAAGAGAGACAAAGATTATTAGGTATGCTTATTGTCCCGTAATGGTTAAGGACAATGTACTTTGCATGAGTGCAAGCAGGGACTCTGGTAAGACGAGCTATGACAGCATAACTAAAAGTGAAAGCCAGAAGGTAACACATATCTGAGTGTGCCCTGGGACATAAGCGGGCCAGCCTCTCCATCAACAAACCTGGGTGAACGTGTGAAAGTGGGGAGGCGACAGCATCCAAACATCGTAGTTCACCACAACACTCTATGCCTGTGAGCTCTCTAGATCTGCTCCCTTACCTAAGAAAAAACTATTCACAAAAGGCTTGACTAAACATATGTGTTTTCAGCCTGTTATTGGAAGGCTGTTCCATAATTGTGATACTTTGTAGGAGAAAGCTCTTCCCCCTGCTGTAGCCTTCACTATTTGAGGTACCAACAAACAGCCTGCACCTTTTGATCAATGTAGGCGTGACGGATCATAAAAGACCAAAAATTTGCTCAGGTACTGTGGAGTGCGACTATTCAGTGCTTTATAGTTCACTAGTAGTATTTTTATAATCAATGTGAAATTTTACTGGCAGCCAATGCAGTGTGGATAAAATCAGAGTGATGTGGTCATATCATCTGGTTCTAGTAAGGACTCTTGTAGCTGCATTCTGGACTAAATGGAGTATGTTTATGCACCTACTGGAACATCCAGACAGTTAGGCATTACAATAATCCAACCTAGTGGTGATGAAAGCATGATCTAAGTTTTCTGCATCAAGACTGATCTAACAGCACTAAGAGGTTTTCTATAGTTCAGGAAGCTCTCCTTCAATATTGTTTGTAATAATACCAATTTGGTTTGACGACATTTATGTTCTAATTGTCTAGTGGTGTGTTTTAAGGTGCGTGTGTGATCGTTATACCATGGTGCTAGCTTTTTCTCTCTACTTATTTTTCTTTTAAGAGGAGCTACCTTATCTAGCGTGTAGTGGAACGTTGAGTCTAAGCTTTCAGTTGCCTGATCAAGTTCTTTGGGATCAGATTGTGATTCATCATAGTTGATATCTCTGTGAGGTTATTGATAAAACTCTTTGCAGTAGCTGACGTGAATGTACGTTTGACGCGGTATCATGGCAAAGTGCATATATAATGATCAATACGCAATTTAAAAGAGATGAGATAATAATCCAAGATAGCTTCAGACTGCGGAAATTTGGTTATATTTTTCTATACTTAATACGCATGTTAGTATAAGGTCAAGAGTTTGACCACCATTATGAGTGGGTCCTATTATATTCTGATTGACTCCCACTCAATCTAGAACCGCTGTTCTCAGAGGGTCTTTCGGGTTATCAAAATGAATATTAACTCTTAAATGCATGTATGTTTCGCTAATCATTATTACATTTTCGAGTCGTTAGCGATCAGGAGTTTATATCTAATGCGGATGGATCTCTAAACCGCCCAATAGTTTTTTTTCCAGCTCAGCTAGTAGCCTTCCATAAAGTTTTGCTTTATGGAAGCTGAGGTAACTTGGCTATCAATGTATGACATGATCAGAAAAAGTTGGATTTATCATAACACTTGCCTTGGGTGTTGTCACTGTTTATAGGACTACCAGACTGATAAAATATAAAACTTTTCTAACTAGGCTAGTTTGGTGTTGTGAGCCAAAGGGAGACACAATTAAGCTATAGGTAGCTCCTACAGTCCCATGCAGAGTACATTATCTTTATGCTCTGCTAATATCATGTTCATGTAAACTGGAACTCTTATAGACATTTACACACCTTGTTTTCCTGCTCAGCATCAGAGGATGTTACTGTTTCTGTTTCAAACCCTTTACTGGTATAAAAAAGACAAACAAAAAATCTGTGTATGTCCATTTTTCCTCACACTGACTGTGAGCTAGTGTGCGGCAGGATTGAGAGACTGTCAGCCAATAAGACACAAGTATTTCCACGTATTTTCTTGTAAACTCTGTCTGATTGGTTTCGCCTCCGTTCACTGAGGATAGAAAATTACAGGCGGTCTTCTTTTACTGACGTTCAGTTACAGTATCTCACAAAAGTGAGTACACCCCTCACTTTTTTGTAAATATTTGATTATAACTTTTAATGTGACAACACTGAAGAAATGACACTTTGCTACAATGTAAAGTAGTGAGTGTACAGCTTGTATAACAGTGTAAATTTGCTATCCCCCTCAAAATAACTCAACACACAGCCATTAATGTATAAACCACTGGCAACAAAAGTGAGTACACCCCTAAGTGTAAATGTCCAAATTGGGCCCAAAGTGTCAATATTTTGTGTGGCCATCATTATTTTCCAGCACTGCCTTAACCCTCTTGGGCATGGAGTTCACCAGAGCTTCACAGGTTGCCACTGGAGTCCTCTTCCACTCCTCCATGACAACATCACGGAGCTGGTGGATGTTAGAGACCTTGTGCTCCTCTACCTTCCCTTTGAGGATGCCCCACAGATGCTCAATAGGGTTTAGTCCATCACCTTCACCCTCAGCTTCTTTGGCAAAGCAGTGGTCATCTTGGACGTGTGTTTGGGGTCGTTATCATGCTGGAATACTGCCCTGCGGCCCAGTCGCTGAAGGGAGGGGATCATTCTCTGCTTCAGTATGTCACAGTACATGTTGGCATTCATGGTTCCCTCAATGAACTGTAGCTCCCCAGTGCCGGCAGCACTCATGCAGCCCCAGACCATGACACTCCCACCACCATGCTTGACTGTAGGCAAGACACACTTGTCTTTGTACTCCTCACCTGGTTGCCGCCACACACGCTTGACACCATCTGAACCAAATAAGTTTATCTTGGACTCATCAGACCACAGGACATGGTTCCAGTAATCCATGTCCTTAGTCTGCTTGTCTTCAGCAAACTGTTTGCGGGCTTTCTTGTGCATCATCTTTAGAAGAGGCTTCCTTCTGGGACAACAGCCATGCAGACCAATTTGATGTAGTGTGCGGCGTATGGTCTGAGCACTGACAGGCTGACCCCCCACCCCTTCAACCTCTCATACGTCTATTTCCCAAAGACAACCTCTGGATATGACGCTGAGTATGTGCACTCAACTTCTTTGGTCGACCATGGCAAGGCCTGTTCTGAGTGGAACCTGTCCTGTTAAACCGCTGTATGGTCTTGGCCACCATGCTGCAGCTCAGTGTCAGGGTCTTGGCAATCTTCTTATAGCCTAGGTCATCTTTATGTAGAGCAACAATTCTTTTTTTCAGATCCTCAGAGAGTTCTTTGCCATGAGGTGCCATTTTGAATTTCAGTGACCAGTATGAGGGAGTGTGAGAGCGATGACACCAAATTTAACACACCTGCTCCCCATTCACACCTGAGACCTTGTAACACTAACAAGTCACATGACACCGGGGAGGGAAAATGGCTAATTGGGCCTAACATTTTCACTTAGGGGTGTACTCACTTTTTTTTGCCAAATTTACAGTGTTACACAAGCTGTACACTCACTACTTTACATTGTAGCAAAGTGTCATTTCTTCAGTGTTGTCACATGAAAAGATATAATCAAATATTTACAAAAATGTGAGGGGTGTACTTACTTTTGTGAGATACTGTACATAGTGACCAACCGCTCCAGGTGGAGAATTATTCGGGATTAAAGAGAAAATCTTCAGGGCTACAGCCCCAGCACCCAGGCCAGGTTACGCTCCTACCTAAAAACAATATTATCAAGTAATATTATGAGCCAAATTTGGCACCTTCTGTGGTTCCCCTGGTAAATTCAGCATCTGGCTCATATTCAGGTTTGTTCGCTGACAGTTTCATCATCAGATCCACCATCAAAAAAATTTTTCATAACCTTTTTTACCCATCTTTACCATAGGTGCCAATAATTCTGAATATGATTTTACCTAGCTTTTATAATTGAAATTAATGAGCTGTAATTAATTTTGTTCCCTCATCTGAGCGAGCATTGGAAATGTTTCATCCTGAGCTCCTTATGGGACGGCCCATGCGCGTCATGTGGTCTCAGAGGGATTCATCCTTGAGGAACTCGAGCATCGGAAACCTGTTCATCAAGAACTTGGACAACTTGATGAATACCTTGGCCCTTTTTGACACATTCTCATTCTTTGGGAAGGTCCTGTCTTGCAAGGTTCGGGCTTTGAACTGTTTGGATTTGAATAGCATCTGTATAGCATGATTAGCATGCTTTTTATACTAAAGTCCTTTATGAGTTCTGTTTAATATAAATTGTTTGTGGACATGACGTGTTTCTTTTGAAGGTTGTAGGTGATGAGAAGAGGTCTAAAGAGTATGGCTACGTCCATTTTGAGTCTGCAGAGGCAGCGGATTTGGCAATGAAGAGGCTCAATGGCAAACTATTGAACGGCCGTAAGGTGTAAGCTATGTGTAAATTACTACCTTTTAGCAGTCTGGGTTTTAATGTCAGGGTTCTTTTTACTCTTGCTCTTTTGTGTTTAACTAATTCTATTTGATTTTTATTGAAATCCTTATATTGTTGATATAAAGGTTCTGTTTGGTCATATGAGGGTATTTCAGCTTGTAATTTTTGTGGCATAGGCATAAATACTCTAAGAGCAGCGCCTCTGTTGTGTTACAGCTTCATTGAATACTTTAAGTCCCCTGAGGAGCGCGAGGCCGAGGCGGGCTGCTGGGGCAGGAAGAAGAAAGAGGAACGTCAGGCTTACCCTGCCCATCAGAAGAGGCAGAGGATGGCGAACATGCAGGTTAATAACATACAGAACATCTACCAACCTGCCCTGTCCAGATTATTTAATACATTTTCTACCCCTAGCCAGTTCAGGTATTTCATGTGTTCCAGCACAAGCACACCTGATAAGTTGCATCAGATGTGCTTGAGACAACACCTGTTTTGCATATTTGTGCTGTTGTGAGGGATTCTATTCAGGGGGTTGAATAATTTTGAGGCTGGAGAAATCATTATTTTCAGGCATTTTGCATTTTCAGTTGAATTCAGGAAAACCACTTGAAGCATTCGTTGTGTTGAAATATTTAAATTGCTTTTGTTTGATTTGTACATTGCAAACAGCTGAAAGTCTGTAAATGTTCACAGTAAACCTGATTGCAACAGTATGTATACACACACACATAACACACACACACACACACACACACACACACACACACACACACACAAACACATATAAGCTATAAGCCATAATCATCAAGATTAAAACAAACAAAAAATGGCTTGAAATATTTCACTTTATGTGTAATGAATCTAGAACATATGAAAGTTCCATGTTTCGAATTAAATTACGGAAAAAAGTAACTTTTCCATGATATTCTAATTTTCTGAGATGCACCCGTATATATACGAACATAGAACTAGAACATAATGTCACTTAAAAAGTCATTTCTCAGAGATCATACCATATGATTAATAACTAAACCAAATTACATCGCTGAAATGAGACTTTTGAGAAATTACAAGGGAGTGGTAAACATGCATCTCTTACCTCATCAGTGTTTGCAACATGTTGATCATTCATTTATTGACTTGATGTAAATGAAGAATCTAATTATTGCTAATTATTATATATGAACTGACAGCTTTCAGAATTCACTGCAGTGAAAAGAGAACCTTCAAATGAAAATTATATTTGATTAACTGGTTTGCTGTTTTACTATGTTATAGCAAAAAAGAACAGAATCTGGGAAGGTGTCACTCAACCTGATCTGACTTCAGCAGAAATTTCAAGCAGAAGCACAGACCAGTATGAATGTTGCATTGTACAAATAGAAATTAAGATCCAATAACAACTCAATTTGCAATTTACGAACGCAATTTGCATTTTAAGGGAACTAATTTGAATAGCATGTCTGTTTTCAACTGCATACCCTAACCCAAATGGTGCACAGATATCTAACGCTTTCATTTATTTCTCATGTTAAGAATCACATGCTGTGTATAATGGGTAATACATGCCACTTAGGTGAAATAAAAGAGCATTAAAACATTAAGAGGTGGACTCCATTTTGTTAAATGGATCCTAAGATGTTGACTTTATTTAATTGCTGATATTTTAGTGAAAAATTTTAATTACACAAATTTCACCATTTGGGATATTTATAGTAAACATTAATAAACAATTAGCTAAAGATTGTTTTGGTTAAAAAATAAAAAAATAAAAACAAGATTGAGTGAAGCAAGTAAACACCTGTAAGATGTGATGTTGTAGAACTGCTGTCATTTGCCCTGATAATCATGTAATAGTAAGTCACAGCATGTTACTGTTAGAGCAGTCAAGTTTGAATTAAAAGAAATGTATAAACCATCAAAACTATCTCATACATAATCTGTTATTTCTTCCATCCTCCGTCCAGCAGCTTAAACATAAAAAAAAGAGTCAAAGGAATGATGTATGGGTGTAAAATACATATCCTTGCCCAATTTAACCAAAGGTTTTTCCACATTTGTTTTTATTTCATTTTTATGACAGAAGTTATAATGTGTCCTGAACATATTGTTGAAGTGTCTCACCTCCATGTTTGAAAAAAAAAAGAATAAATAAATTTCAATTTGCAAAGTCATTTATCTCTTTAGATTTTTTTGTCTTTTTTTATTTTGTTTAAAAATAGAAAGAAAAGGAACATGATGCTTTTAAAAACATTTCTCCATAATCATTTTTCAATAATACTATTTTTTTTTTTTTATTCCTGAAGATGAAGTTCCACGGTATGGCATGCACATAGCACATGCAGTTCTTGAATTAAATACTTTCACTTTTTTGTTCTGAATCTTTTTTGGGGGATTTTGTCATTTTCTTTTCATGGCGGCTCCTATGCTGCTGGTTACAGTTGTATGGGTTTGTAGTTGAGTTGATGACAAGAGTGAGAAAAAATGTCTTCACACACAGACAGACAAACACCCACATACACACCCACATCCACACTCACACCCACATACACACACACACCCAATCCTGCATGCTACAGTTTCTGGCTCCCACTTGATTTACTACCTTATACGTGATGTAGTGCATATCAGCCTCGTAATTAGAGGTGGGTTATGTAAGCTATATATTGTTTGGTATATATTGGTTAGCAGTTATATAAGCTTCCTTCAACTCATTTTTATTGTTTCTATAATAGTTTCTATAAGAGCAGGTCCAGATGCGGAGAGTAAACAAAATGATGTACAAGAAATCCTATATTTTATGATATTATACACATATAATAATAATAATATCACATTGAAAATGATTTATTTGTTTTATATTTTGGGTCATTTTAAATATATTATGTATGAATTAACTGCAGTGCAATGTGTAAAACAGAGAAATGGGTGAGGTGGGTTGAAAGTTTCCTTCCTGAAAGTGAGTTAATTGTAATTTAAATACCAGCAGTAGCTTTAACACTAAACTGCTTAGCTCTGCCTTATTTAGTTATTTATTTTTTTTTATAAAAGCATCTGGCAAATAAAAAAACTGTAAAAAGACAAAAACACCTTAAATAACTGAAAGCTACTTTCTTTCTTTCTTTCTTTCTGTTTTTTTTGGGTTTTTTTTTACCACTGTTCTAAAATTTAGGGTTGCTGCACAGTATGTTATCAACAATTCATAATCAAGCATTTTGCACTATGTAAATTTTGTTGTGTGTTGTAAAGGTTTAACTAAGCCAATTATAAAGTTTAATTAAGGCTTTAGAAGGACGGTGTCCAGAGAAACGTTAAAACCACTAACATCGTTCAAATGGTTAAATATATCACATTAATTTATTAGTCCTTTAAACACACAGGATTTGTCAGTGGGTCCATTTTTACTTTTCTCACTCTATAAACTCACCTGTACTATTAGTTTCACTGTAGTTACTAATGTAAACTGATTTACAATGAATAATTAAATAACTGAAGTCAATGTTACATTCCTAAACACACAAGCTAATGCTCAATTAGCAGTGGGAGCCTTTAGCTGTACCTCCAACACTGTGATCAGTGATCACATACAGTTTGATACACCCACACACACCCACACACACTCACACACACACACACACACACACACACACACACACACACACATATATATATATATATATATATATATATATATAAACACACACACATACACACACACAAGTTCTGTGTAAAAATAAAGGATTAAGTTCTTTCTTGCTCTCTCTCGCTCAGACACACACACACACACACACACACACACACACACACACACAATGTGCTATGCATGTTATTATTAAATGCTACATATATAATGATGCTTGTGTGCTTCAGAACGAGTTTTGGCAGTGAATTTTTACAACTAAAATCAGGTGTTTTGAGAATAACGGGGAAGTATTGATTACATTTGGGCCTCAGGGACACAAAGATCAGTGGGACACAAGAGACAGAGGTTTTGGCAGAAAAGGCCCGGTCATTGTTTCAACCCATGCGATCTGATTGGCTGTGTTACATGTTCCTGTGTTCCTGTGCAGTCTGATTGGCTGTGTCACATGTCCTGAACACAGAATGGTGCACCACATAAATCCTAAATCCACATGTACAGATTATTGACAGAAATATGGAACACAAAAAGTGTGAAAATGAGTCAGGTCTGCCGACTCGTGCTGTGTGGCACAGTGCCATCTACTAGTCCAGTGGAGGTAGTGGAGCTCTGTTCCTTTCTCAAACATATAGCCACATCACAATATTCTAACACATAGCATCCCTAATGGACATACTTGAAATTGGAGAGTAAATTTAAATGATTAAACTGATTTCATTTATGTACAAAGGCAAACATTACTCCTGAATGCAACAGTGCACACTGGGGCTTTTCCATTTTGTGTTAGTCTCAGGTTTTACACGTGTGGTCCATTAACATGTTCTCTGCTATCATCAGCTATGATGATATATATTTAGGATATGCAATTTTTGAATGATCGGAATCATAAAAAATAAGATATTCCTGTAGATTTGAGCTCAGGTTAATTAAATCTTAATTATGTACACCTGTATTAATTCACAATATACATATATTATGCTTTATACCTAATAATTTGACATTCTAGGAAAATAGCAGGTTTTTTTACATATACGACAGTATGTGTTTTTACTTTTGATGAGTAAGGGACATGTGTGCATTAAAAATACCAATGAAGACTAGGTTAGCTGGAGGTCAAAGGTGAGACAATCATGGCCCAGAATGCATCACTGTTACAGAGCTCCACATACCACATGAACAGAACCACACCGAAACAAATATGGCAATACAAAGAGCACAGCTGAGTCAAAAACAAAATGAAATCAAAGTCATCATCATCATGATTATCATTATCATCATCATCAGCATCTTCATCTTATCTTCTGGAGGTATCATCATCAATAACAAATCTAATAGAAAGATGAAAAGGTTCTCTCTCTCATCACCTCCTCCACTCCCTTCTCACTCCATCACACCCTGGAAGACTAGAGTAAGGGGAAAAGAGTCCATATGTATAAACAGGCTGTGTGTGTGTGTGTGTGTGTGTGTGTGTGTGTGTGTGTGTGTGTGTGTGCTTAAATGTATGAAATTTTGTGCAAATGAGCAAATTATGAATAAATTGTGAGATGAATGCAAATAATGTTACAAAATGCTTTTTATCTCCAAAATAATTGTTCAAACTTTTGATTCAATAATAATCGACCAATCTTAATGTGTTTTTATTATGATCGTAATCCTTTTAGTAGCAGCATTGGCCATATGGCAATAAATAAGTTACAAAAGTGGGACTCTATCCCACTTTACTGTAGTAAGCAGGCAGAAGATTTAAAAATGGGGAGTGTTGGCCTCTTGTCCCCTTTGTGCCATCCCTAAAAGTGCGAGGGACAATTTCAGAGAGGTGTGAAGGGCAGAAGCCAGGGACAGGAGAGAGAACTTTACAGACATAATGAAAAGACCAAGAAAATTCACCCCACCCCAATTCATTCAAAGTTTCTTTGTTATTTTTTTTTTGTTGTTGCTTCAATCATGCAAGGGATTTTTTTTATTCTAGGAGTTCAAACAAAGCTGAGCAGTGCAACAGAAGAATCAAGCTTCAATGTCTCTAACAA
Organism: Ictalurus furcatus; assembly: GCF_023375685.1. Taxonomy (NCBI): domain Eukaryota; kingdom Metazoa; phylum Chordata; class Actinopteri; order Siluriformes; family Ictaluridae; genus Ictalurus; species Ictalurus furcatus. The sequence continues at coordinate 20,878,064 of NC_071256.1, read as the reverse complement.
GAAGCAGAAGAAGAAGAAGAAGAAGAAGAGAAGGAGAAGAAGAAGAGGAAGAAGGAGAAGCCATAGAAGAAGGAAGAGTGAAGACTGGTTCATTTTTTTTTCATCCCCTCTTTTCATTTGTGTTTCTTCTCTCTCAAGTTTTAAGGGTCAGGAGCTGTGAGGGCCTGGATTCCCAAATACAGTCAGGGTGTGTGTGCCCCAGCCCAAACCTACCATTTAAGCAAAACCCACCCTCTCTCTCTGTCTCTCTCTCTCTCTTTCACACACACACACACACACACGCACACACACACACACACACACACACATACACACACACACACACACACACACAGGGCCTGTGGCCTTCTCACCCTCACAGAAATAATTATTAACAGTAAACACAGATGATAAAACTCATCAATATTACCCAACATGTGGGTGGATTTTTGCAATAGACGGTGCTCCAGTCAAGTTGAGTAAAGGGAGTGGTGAATCTCCATGTTTAGATTGTGAACTTATCAACTGTTCTGAGGTTTTTCACCACAGTTGTGGCTTTTGTCAGTTTGTCTGCAGAAGATACACAACATATCCAAAAAAGCAGACATTCCTCCTGTCAACAATAGCATTCTGCATGTTCACTTCCCTTATAAAGAGTTATTTATAATTTTTCAGATTTTCTTATCCCCCACCCCAACCCACCTCCTTTTTCTGATCACTTTAAGTCATCCAGTCCTGTGCAGGAAAAAAAGCAGGCAGTAGAGAAAAAGAAAAAGGGAACATAAATGAAAAGAAGGGAAGCATGCCTCAATATTCCCCTGAGCCTCCAATCACACTTTTGCTGTGCTCTCTCTGGAACATGCACACGTAGGGGTGTCACTGCCTTTGCTGCAAGTGACTCTTGCCTGCAGTTGGGTCCTGTTCCTGCAACTGCTGGCATGTTCCCTAACCCTAACATTTGTTCCTCTCCACCTCCCTCACCTCTCCCCATAGGCTAGCACCAATATACTTCCCGGTGTTAGCCCTAGGGCAAGGAGACTCAGGGATCTGCTTCTCTCTTGCCTCTAGTGATGTCTAATTTTTTCAGAGGCTTCCAGAATTCAAGGCAAAACTGAATTCTGATGCAAAACATCTAGTCTCTGATTGTGTCTCATTCCAGCAACTCTTCCTTTCTTGTGTCCTTGCTCCCTCCCTCCCCTCTCCCAGAGGCTAGCACCAGTCATCCTCATCTGTCTCACTGTAGGGTTCATGCAGCCCTTTCCTGGGCCCTCTGGGATGCGGAGGCTTGTGAGGTGCACTGTGAGGGGGTGCGTGTCGCTGTGGCGAGGGTGAGGAGGAACGGTACCCGTTAGGCATGCGACGAGCACCGGATGGGCGAGCAGTCCTAGGTGAACGGGGGTGTGGTGGTGGATTATGTGGGTGCGGGTTGCCCTGTCCTGGGTTTGGCTCGTAAGCAGGTGGCTCGCATCGTTCAAAATCATAAAAGCCGTCGCCTGGTCCGCTTTCGGACGAACCTGGGCACCATCGGGCACGGCGGCCAGAGCCATGATGTGGGGGTACAGGTGGTTCAGGCACAGGTGGAGAGAAGCGCCTCTGGGTTGGGGTGGGTAGGCGGCTCTGTGGACCTGAAGGCGGTGTTCCAACTGGTTTACGGACCACAGGTGAGTAGGTGACGTGTGGGCGTGGGGTGGCAGGTGTCTGGGGCAGTTGGCGTCGACCTCGCCGAGGCGTGCTCGTCCCAGATGTTGAGGGCACGGGGCTGCCGCTCACCGAACTACTGCCCTACATGAAAATGGGACAAGGCAAATAAAACAAAAAAGAACGACAAAATTTATCCACAAAACAAGAGCGAAAGAGAGAGAGGAAGAGAGGGAGAGAGAAGACAACGACACAGCAACAGTAAGGAGGGAAAAAGTACAGTTGTGAAAAAGTAAAAAAACACACAGAGAAGCAGGACAGTGCAAATGCAAAAACGACAAAAAAAAGAAATGATCCAATGTTGAGAAGCAACATGTTACACAGAGGACAAAGACAAAAAAGAGACCAAAACAGGAGAAAACAAATGAAGAGGAGTTGAATTCCATTGGAACGGTGGAAAATAACTAGAACCAGTCATCATGTCATCTTTTCTATAGAATAAGCTCTGTGAAGTTTATGATAAATTAACTTTTACATCCTAATTTCAGGCTCTTCCTGTCTGGCATAATCCTACAGACCTCTACTACAAACATACACATGTTCCAGTGGACAGTGGAAAAAAAACACAGCACAGTGCAAAGGGAGCTTCAAAATCCATCAGTATCGATGGATTCACTGTGGAGCAAGGTAAGCATGTGATTTTCATGCAAGCCCACCTGTCGGTGAGTAAGGCACTCTCTGCCCTCACTGGGTGACCGGGACCAGCGGCGCTGCCGGTGCCCATAGTCTCCTCGCTCTCTCTCAGGTGTGTAGCGCTCCTTCTCCACTGAGCTGTGATGGTGATGGTGGTGGTGGTGGTGGTGGTGGCGCCGCTCTTTGGCACGACCACGTTCTTTCTCTTTGGGTGGCATGTCGCCTGACTGCGTGGTAGTGCTCAGATCCGTGCCTAGACCTACAACATTACCATGGGAGTCAGCTTCAGTATTTAATGATGAACTACCTAATCAACTAATAAAATAAAAAATTGTGTATAGAACTTTGTTCCAAGGCAGTGTTACAGAAATGTGTATGTATGTGTATGTAGATTTACATTCCTAATGAATACACTAAAGGTGACCGTGGCGAGGAAAATCTTGCTGCAACACAGCAACCTATAAAAATACAATTAACTTTAGGCCATTATAAATATAATGTGCATTATTTTTTGGCTTGGGGATAATAACAAAACAGCAACATTATGATTATTATTATTATTATAGTTATTATTATTAGGATTAGTAGTAGTAGTATTTCCAAACCAAAAAACTAATAAAATTTAGTGGATTCAGAAAGTATTCAGACCTCTTTACTTGTTGCACACTTTATTGTGTTGTGGATTTGAATTTGAATGGATATAATTGACATTTTTACCCATCAATCTATACTTAATCACCCATAATGATTAAGTGAAAACATACTTTTTGACATTTTCAAAAAAATTATTTAAAAATTAAAAACTGAAATCTCTGAAGTATTCAGATTCTTTATTCAATACTTTGTAGAAGCCCTTTGGCAGCAATTACAGCAACAAGTCTTCTTGGATATGTCTCGACAAGTTTTGCACACCTGGATTTGGGCAGTTTATCCCATTCTTCATGGCAGATCTTCTCCAGCTCCATCAGATTAGATGGAGAGCATCTGTGAACTGCCATCTTCAGGACTTTGGCCGGGCTCTCAAGGACATTCAGAGACTTGCCCTGAAGCAACTCCAGTGTTGTTTTGGCTGTATGCTTAGGGTCATTGTAATGTTGAAAGTCACTCCAATCTAAGTTTGCGTATGCTCTGGAGGTGGTTTTCTTCAAGGATGTATTAAAAACATGTATTTGGACATGTATTTGGATGTGTCAGCCTCCCTCTCCCTGCCACTGATAAGCATCCTATGGCATGGTGCTGTCACCATCATGGTTCACTGTGGGGATGGTATTAGACAGGTGATGTGCAGTGCCTGTTTTTTGCCAGACATAGTACATATAGAGTGCACTTTTTTAGATATAGAGTAAAATTATTGGTTAATCAGACATTGTAGGCCTAATTTATGGAGTGCTGCAGAGATGTCCTTCCAACAGGTTCTCCCATCTCTGCACAGGACTTTTGGAGCTCTTTTAAAGTGACTGTTGGGTTCTTTCTTAACTTTATTTTGACCAAGGCCCTTCTTTCCCGGATTCCCAATTTGGCCAAACTCTAAGAAGGTTCAAGGTTGCCAAATTTCTTCCATTTCACAATTATTGAGGCCACTGTTGTCCTGGGAACACTAAAAGCCTTAGAAATTGTTTTTGTATCTGGGGTTTGAATACTTTCTGAATGTACTATAACTCTAATGACCTAAAGGGAATTGTATGGGTATAGATTGTTGCATATGTGCAGGGAGTTTTTCCTCATCATTGTCGTCTCTGGTATGTTAATTAATAATATTAATAATACAGGATAAGCTCTTTGAAGTTTATGACAAATTAATTCACTTTCTAATTTCAGGCTCATGAATTTTAAAACATATCCCAGTCCATGCTTATTTCTGGCCAGGTTTTCCAGCATTTTAACCACCAGCTGGATAATTACTTCCACCCAAAACCTCCCTTTCATGTACATCAGCACTGATGATGCCTATTTTTGCAAAGTCTTACTCTTTTGCAGTGTGTAATACCGAGCTTTATAGTTTAACTTGCAAGCACTGGTTGGAATAAGATGCATGTTATTGGTTCTGTCTTTCTTGGCTGTATGCTTGTGATCAGATCACCCGGGATGGATGTTAATACAAAGTAGGAACAGTACCTTAGAGACGTGGTGCTGAGATAAGAGTGCATAGATCCACTGACTAAACTCAAAGTACTCCATTAGTGGAAAAGGTCTAGCAAGTTAGCTCTTCCTCAATCCAAGAAGATATAATGATGTAACCCTATGCATTTGAGGAATATTGGAAGCAACAATCACAGTGCACTTTATTAGGAACACCTGTACATCTACTCATTCATGCAATAATCTAATCAGCCAAATGTCATCAGTGTAATGTATAAAATCATGCAAAAACAGGCCAGCAGCTTCAGGTAATGTTTACATCAACCATCAGAAAGGGGGAAAATGTGATCTCAGTGATTTTGACTGTGGCATGTTTGTTGGTGTCAGATGGGCTGGTTTGTGTATCTATATAACTGCTGTTCTCCTGGGATTTTCACGCACAACATTCTCTAGAGTTTAGTCAGAATAGTGAAATAAAGAAAATCATCCAGTGAACGGCAGTTCTATGAACAGAAACACCTTGTTGATGAGAGAGGTTAACAGTGAATGGCCAAAACTGGTTTGAGCTGACAGAAAGGCTACAGTAACTCATATGACCACTCTGTACCATTGTGGTGAGCAGAAAAGCATGTCAGAATGCATACCATGTCAAACATTGAGGGGGAAAAGCTACAACAGCAGAAGACCATGTCAGGTTCCAGTTCTATCAGCCATGAACAGAAAGCTGAGGCTGCAGTGGGCACAGGCTCACCAAAACTGGACAGTTGAAGACTGGAAAACATAGCCTGGTCTGATTAATCTCAATTTCTGCTGAGGCACACAGATGGCACCAATTTGGCAGAATTTGGCACCAAAAGCATAAATCCATGGACCCAGCCTGCCTTGTAAATGCAACACTTATATAGCGCTTTTTTATCCTTAGCAGATCTACAAAGTGCTTTAAACTGGTTCTCCTTCACCCATACACTCACACACCAATTGTAGCTGCCATGCAAGGCGCTAGCTTGCCATCGGGAACAACTTGTGGTTCAGTGTCTTGCCCAAGGACACTTCAGTATGTTGAGTCATGTTGGCCAGGAATCAAACTGCCAACCCTACGATTAGCAGGTAACCCGCTCTACCACCTGAGCCACAGCCAGCTTGTGCCTTGTGTCAACAGTCCAGGCTGGTGGAGGTGGTGTAATAGTGTGAGGAATGCTTTCTTGGCACACTTTGGCCCCATTAATACCAATCAATTATTTCTTGAATACCACAGCATATTTGGGTATTGTTGCTGACCATGTGCATCCCTTCATGGCCACAATTTACCATCTTATAATGGCTACTTCCAGCATGATAATGTACCATGTCACAAAGAAAAAGTCATTTCAAACTGGTTTCATGAACACTTCCTAGGACTAGACCTTGGACTTGTTTGCACAACACCCACATCTACATTCCTGTTAATATACCCTTATTAACCCATATTTATAAATATTTAATATATACTGTATGTTGGCAATTTCAGTACAACTAACTCTGACCCGATGTTGCACAGCATTGTATTGCACATGCAACTGCATATATCTGCACTTTATTGCAAATATAGTGATACTGTTGCTGTTGTTATGTCACGGACATTCATAATAAGCATTTCACTGCACATCATACTGTGCATGGTTGTGTGTGTGACCAATACAATTTTAATTTGATTGGAACTTAACGTTCTTCCCAGTCATCGGAAATGCAGCATGAAAGTGCCACTGAAAAATCTGCAGGAACTGCGTGATGCAATCATGTCAACATGGAATGTGGAATCCATGCCATAAAGAATTGAGGTTGTTTTGTGAAAGGGAGGCCCTACAAAGGGAGGCCCTACCCAGTATTGTTCCTAATAAAGTGCTCAGTGAGTGTATTTAATCAGAACCTGTGTTTATATTGTGGGGAGCAAGGTCAATCCTGCCCAAGATGATGCTCTGCAACTGGAAACTCTTATGACAAGAAACTCAAGCTCAAGTCAAGATCAGCTGGGACTCTATTCACAACTGTGACTCTAGTCTATTCAGACATTGCAGTCCATGCTTCGATTACACAGTGAACATCCCCATAATCAAACTGTTCTAGACCTCTTGTGAATCCAGTTCCATAACTACATTCTGATCCCATAATCTCATTCACAAAACTCTTATGAACATATTTATTTCCCCTGGATTTGCAAAATTCCTCTGTTATGATACAAAAATTGTGGTTTAGGTCCTATTATAACCATCCAATAGTTATCCTCTTCCCCTTATAACCAAAGCCAGTTGCATAATTTTTTAATCAGGACTCAAATTTTACAGCACATAACATTTCACATGCTTCCAAAAAGGCTACAAATAAAAATGTGGCCACTGAGTACTATGAATATCTGGTTATAGCATATGGACTGACTAATGCAATGCATTTCATTCATTAACATGCTGTGTAACATGTTACACAGACGGGTGGTGTAAAGGTCATTTGCTTATTCCCGCCCACTAGCAAGCTCTCTCCTATCACATGACAGCTAAAACTAACTAAATGAGGAGGGTGAAGGCTAGTATCAACCACATCAACTGCTGCTCATGATGCATAACAGGGCAGCTAAACACTTAAAGAAAAGTGCTAACTACTCTCTTCCTCATGATTGTGGACTTGTCTCTTGATGCTCACCAACGCAATTCCTGGTCAATTCCTTTTTAGCAACCACTGAACCCAGCTTAGTGGCTAAGGAATTTATTCATCATCATCATCACTACAACAACTACTGTTTTTGACCTCTTCATCATCCCTAAAAAACAGTCCTGTCTGTCTGACCTGTGTCGGCATCAGTGTAGCGGCTGAGTGATCTCTCAGAGGCTCGGTGGCTGCGGTCTCGGCGGCGGTGTCCATGCCTTGGTCCATCCTCTGGCATCACTCGGTCCATGGCATAATCATCAGCCCGTGGCACCCGACCCAAACGGCCATGACCAACTGACGAGGCTGACCGCTTCATAGGGCTATTGTCAGTTATAGTCTGTGAAGACAGCAGGAAGTGAGATGAAAAAATACAGAGAGAAGTTGTATGAGCAACGAGCCAAGTGAAGCTGGGGAGAGCTTCACTCTTGTTTATTTGTGTGTGTGTGTGTGTGTGTGTGTGTGTGTGTGTGTGTGTGTGTGTGTGTGTGTGTGCACGCGCATACAAGACTGCCTAGACTGCAGGTAGCTGTGTGTTTGACTAAACACACCCAATACACACGGAAGCTAAGCAAATCATAGCAGCCCCACATCCATCATGCAATCTCCAAGACTTTCTAAGGGCAAAAAGATACAGCTGGATAATGACAACTAACAGCAATCAAGAGGAGGGACATGCCATGCATCCAGAATAGAAAATATCAAATATCCATAAAGATCATTCTACACCAGCCCAGCTTCTCTGTCATGCGTGGTCTTTAATTAGACACCTAGATATGCGAATATACCCAGCTGTAAAACATGCCACGTTCTTCAGTGCCATCATAGGTCATAATTTCCCATAGACTACATTCATATATATATATATATATATATATATATATATATATATATATATATACACACACATAAGTTCATCAATGAACCTCATCTTTGTTTGAACATTTAATCTCGCTTCCTAAATGTCAGTAAACAAAATGAATGTTAATCAAAGTTAAATGCTACTAAAACACATAGTGATGTAAAATGTTTTTCTGTCCATAAGGAAGCTGCAGCACTCAGACAAACTCCCAAAATGCTTTGTGTTTCTCACACTTAATGCTCACATTCCAGAGGAAGCATTTTGTGATTCTCACACTTAATGCTCTCATCCCGGAGGAAGTGTTTGAGGCTCCACTCATAACCCCACTCTTCTCTCTCTCTCTCTCTCTCTCTCTCTCTCTCTATCTATCTAATCTATCTAATCTATCTACAGCAGATATAAAACACACACACCCTTGTTCAAAATGCAGATTTTCATCATGTAAAATAATTTAACCAAGATAAATCATGCTAGATCTTTTTCCACCTTTAATATGATATAGCAACCAACAAAATTCAAGTGAAAAACAAACAAAGTTTTAGGGGGAATATGTACAAAAACCTGGTTGCACAAGTATCAAACTCATTAACTAATACTTTGCTAGAAATACCTTTTGGTTGTAATACAGTTTGTAAGTATTTTTCAGTAAAAGTCTACCAACTTGGCACATCTTGATTTGGACATTTTATTCCATTCTTCTTTGCAAAAATACTCCAAATCTATCAGATATCAGAGGGTATCTCCTGTGCACAGCCCTCTTCAAGTCATTCCACATGTTTTTGATAGGATTTAGATCTGGGCTCTGACTAGGACATTCCAAAAGAGTTGATCTTCTGAAGCCATTCCTTTGTTGAATTGGATTTGTGCATTGGGTTGTTACTGTACTGGAAGGTAAAATTGGTCTTCATATTTAGCTGTCTAACAGATGCCTGCAGGTTTTGTGCCAAAATAGATTGATATTTAGAGTCATCCATGTTTCCCTCTATTTTGACTAGATCCCCAGTCTTAACTGTAGAAAAGCAGCCCCAATAAAATGCTAATGATTATATTGTGCAAATTAATAACACTAGCTGTACAGAAGCAGCCCCATAACATGATGCTACCACCACCATGCTTTACTGTGGGTATGGTGTTCTTTGGGTGAGAAGTTGTTTTGTTTTCTGTCTTGCCATAATGATACCTAAACTTCATAAACATTTCCTTAAGGTTTATCTTGTACTAACTAACCCTAACTTTCTAAATGAGCTCTTTTTTTCCTTTTTTTTTTTTTCTTTTTATATGATTCTGAAATAGAACACTCTGCTATATTGTAATACACAAAATGTTCAAGGGTTTAACTGAGAGATGGAATCATTTTACAAGATATTTTTAGTGAGAAATAAATGCTAGTGATAATATTATGCACATTAAATATTGTGGTTTATCATTTAACTGATCATGAGCACATGCTGGACAGCCACAGACAGGCAAAGCTAGAGAGAGACAGACAAGCAGGCATAAATATAAGGTTTGAACACAGCTGATATGGAAGATGAAAGCAAAAGTTGGAAAGAAGTCTATTTATACACATACACACACACACACACACACACACACACACACACACACATATATACACATACACACACAGTCATGTGTAAAAATACGTTTTATGTGAAAAATTGTTGTTTTTTTTGCATATTTGGACAAGCAAACATTTGATCCTCTTTGAAACAGTGACTATTAATAAAAGTGATACACTCTATCAAATGACACATAAAATGGACCTTTTGTAGTAATTTTCACAATTTAAATTAACAAAAAATAAACAGATCAGTCACATGGAAAAAGTACAACCCCAATTCCAAAAAATTGTAGACGTAGTTTTTCACAGATTGGTGACCCTCTGCCCATCTTTACTTCTGAGAGACTCTGCCTCTCTAAGATACTTTTTTTTATACCCAATCATGTTACTGACCTGTTTCCAGTTAACCTCTAGCTGTTTCTTTTTAGTAGCACTTACTTTTCCAGACTTTTATTGCCCCCGTCCCAACTTTTGGGATGTGTTGCGCCCATCAAATTCAAAATTACCTTATTTTTTCCTTAAAATGGTACATTTTGGTTTAAATTGCTTAAATGTTTGATATGCTTTCTATGTTCTATTGTGAATAACATATGAGTTTATGAGATTTGCAAATCATTGCATTCTGCTTTTATTTACATTTTACACAGCATCCCAACTTTTTTGGAAGTGGGGTTGTAAGTACACCCCTACATTTACCACACCTTCAAATCCATAAAATTAGAATCAGGTGTTCAAGATAGGATGCCAGTGATTAGAACCTACTTATGGAGTGCAGGTGGAACCTGTCTTATTTGAACCCCTCTCATATCTAGTGTCATGTTCCCTTTGTTATTGAAGTGTGTGGTGTCATCATGCCAAGATCTAAAGAGTTCTGTAAGGCCTTCAGAAAAAAGTTGTGGATGCCTATGAGTCTGGCAGTGGATTTAAAAAGATCTCCAAATTATTTGAAATACATCATTCCGCTGTAAGGAAAATAATCTAAATGTGGCTCAGATTTCAAATGACCAGGCCTGTCCGTTTGTCCAGGACTGTTCGTCCCAGCAAATTCATCACAAGAGCAGACCGTCTGATGCAAAAAGAAGTCTCCAAGAACCCCAAAATTTCATCACAGGATCTGCTAGTAAGACCAGGCCTATTGGATTAATGTGCTCTGGACAGACGAATCAAAGATAGAGATGTTTGGCCACAGTAACAGCAGACATGACTTGCACAGACCAAAGACAGCTTTTCAGGAGAAGCACCTCATACCAACTGTGAAGCACGGTGGTGGAAATGTTATGGTTTGGGGTTGCTTTGCTGCCTCAGGGAATGGATAGCTTGCAGCAAGAATATTGCATGGAAGAGTGATCAGAAATTCAAGCAAGCCTGGTGGACAATTAAGCAAAACACCTAAAAGAAATTATTTCTGCTAAAGGGGGCAATACTAGCTTTTGAGGCCAAGGGTGTACTTACTTTTTCCACAGAAGAATATCTGTTGATATTTCTGTTGAATAAATGATTGAAAAAGGTACTTTTCTTCTGGTTTTGTTCAAGTATATCAACTTTATTTATAGGCAGTGTTTCAAAGATGATCAAATGCTTGCTTGTCCAAATATGTCAAAAAAGCCAACAATTTCCATGGGGAGTACTTATTCTTTCACATGGCTATATATATATATATATATATACATATATATATATATATATATATATATATATATATATATATATATATATATATATATATATATATATAAAATCTGGCACTTTGTCCATTGTTAAGCTAAACAATTGCTGACTAATAGCCAGAGACAGGCAGGAGGAACAGAGGAAGAGTTAGACAGATGGAATTAGAGAACATACACTGAGGTTATTCCCTCGATGCCTTCCTCTCCTCCGCGGCTGCTGCTAAAGCCATAAGCACACAGAGCCACATTGGCAGCACGCAGATGGTATAACACCAACACACACACACACACACACACACACACACACACATAAATGCAGACAGTCACCAGGACAAGGACAGATGCAGGATTAGAGTGAAGGATTACATTCAAGGATAAAGGGAACGAGTGAAGAAAAGGGAGTGAAAGAGGGCAAAGAGAAAGAGAGAGAGAGAGAAAGAGAGAGAGAGAGAGAGAGAGAGAGACATGAGTTAGAAACAGAAGCAGTTGTAAAAGGGAGAGACACTTACTACAGTAACACATACATACAAACCGAGAGCCAGAAGCAGTGTTAGAGACACCATGATCACAACAACACAATAAAACATAACATGGTACAGAACAGAAAGCTACATTTACATTTAACTACTGCAGATACAGTGAGCATGACATCTACACTTATACACCAAACGTCTATACTTACACACCAAATCTCTCACAAGTACCATGGAGATATCACAAAACACACACACACACACACACACAAACACATGTACGCACACAGGTTTTGCTGCACATGTTTTTTATACAGTAAACTCATTAAACCAATTAATAAATCCCACTGTATGTGAAATGTGTGTGTGTGTGTGTGTGTGTGTGTGTGTGTGATTACCACATATATAAACTCATATCTGTGCTTTTGGATACGACAAAATATTCAGGAAAGTGTAAAGTAAGCACAACCAATTTTTACTGTATTGCTCCACAGTGTGAAAGATGGATAAAAGTCTATAAGAACGGCTTGAGGAAGATTTTCTCTCACGTCTGTGTAATCTGAACACAGATATTGTTCTGGTTTTGAATTTTATAAAAACACACTTTAATATTTTTTTATGAACAGCTGTCCTTAGACATCTGTTCAGTTTGAATTTTGAATGAACAGGTTTTCTATTCTTTTCAATGCAGGGAAACTAGATTAAATTCTTATCTGTGATAATCTCTCTCTCTCTCACACACACACACACACACACACACACACACACAAGTGAAAAGCACTGGAGTTTAACTTTATGTGAAGGGGCAGAATTAATTGGAAAATGTATTTTTAAAAAAAGAGTAAGCTAACACTGCTAAGGTACAAAATGTACTTGTTCCACATACGCTTCCTGTGTGCTATGGAGTTTGTGTGTGCTGCGTAACTGAACAACATGACAGTCACTGTGGCACATGGCTTTAGTGAGAATGGTGCTGAATGAAATGAAAGAGTTAAACAAAAAGAGGAAATGATTCTTTAGAAAAACCTCAACTGAGCTATGTCAGTTTTATTGCTGTTATAGTTATATATAACCATATAAAATTATATATATATATATATATATATATATATATATATATATATAAATAAAATATATTATGTATATGTTATAAATGTAAATATATGTTATATTTCCTGTGCATTTGTACAGGTTTAAAGTTTTGGTCCAGTATTATTGGATTATTTGTGTACAGAAATTGAAAACAATTGACAGGATTTTCTGATGTTTTATTACAATTTGACAGTGAATACTCATTCACAAAGGTCCAAGAGATAAAAAGGAGAAAGGTAAAGAAACACTGTGGAAAAGAAAGACAAAAGGAATGTCGATGATAGACAGGCAAAAGTGAGAGGCTGACTTGACAAAGTGCTCACTTGATTGTCTGCTGGGAGTCGAGGCATGGAAGCTGCCCTGCTGTGGCCTTCCATTGGCAGGAAGGGCTCAGTGTCCGAGAACCCGTCCCGCCCCATCTCTCTCATCTCTACCGTCTGCGGAAAACAGAGTGAGAGAGCACGCGTGACCCCCGCAGACAGAACGACAGCTTTCTGAGGAGATGCGTGATGGAACAGTCCCGCCTCAACTGCGTCTTTATGCCTCAGTGATAATTGTAAATGGCCTTCTAAATGTTACTATGGTGCCATTAGGAACACCTGTACACCTGCATATTCATGCAGTTATCCAATCAGCATAAATGCATAAAATAATGCAGATGCAGGTTAAGAGCTTCAGTTACATGAGAATGCTGAAAAAGTGTGATCTCTGTGAGTTTTATAATGGTATGGTTGTTAGTACCAGAACTGCTGCTCTTGTGGGAATTTCACACACAACATCCTTTAGAGTTTATACAGAACGGTGTGAAAAACAAAAAGCATTGAGTGAGTGACAGTTCTGTGGGTGGAAATGCCTTGTTGATAGGAGAAGACAGAGGAAAATGGCCAGATTAGTTAGAGTTGCCAGAAAGGATACAGTAACTCAAATAATCACTCTTTATCACCATGGTGAGAAGAAAAGCATCACAGCAGGCACAAAACATCAAACCCAACACATCTGACACTAACCTCAAGATGGGCTACAACAGCAGAAGACTCTGGACAAACTGTACAGTTGGGCTGAATCTGCGTCCATGACAGTGTCAGATTCTTCCTCTTGGCTGACAGGTGTGGAACCTGATGTGGTCTTCTACTGTTGTAGCTCATCCACCTCATGGAATGATGTGCTGTGGTTTTTTAGATGCTTATCTGCTCACAAAAGTTGTAAAGGGTGATTACTTGAGTTACTGTAGCCTTCCTGTCAGCTCAAACCTGTCTGGTCATTTTCCTCTGATCGCTCTCATCAACAAGATGTTTCAGCAGGCAGACCCTCCACACACACAGGAATTTTAATTTTTTTTTGCTTTTTGCACCATTCTGTGTAAACTCTGGAGACTGTTGTATGTGAAAATCCCAGGAGATCAACAGTTTCTCAAAACTGAAATACTCAAACCATCCCAATCTGGTACCAACAACCATGCCACATCTCCATTTCAATGTTTGATGTGAACATTAAGTGAAGCTCTTGACCTGTCTCTGCGATATTTTATGCATTTGTGCTGCTGCAAAATGACTGGCTGATTAGGTTACTCTTTGTGAAACTTTATGAAAGGTGCCAATAAGCTGACTGCAAGGAATGGAGTAAAACCCACACATACTATTGACAATTGTACTTTTGGGCAATAATTTCATAAACATGTCATAAAGCTAGCAAAGCTGGACGGGAGTGTATTAATGCTTGACCATTAAGAAGACCAGAGAGGTTCAAACATCCCCCTGAGACAGCAATGGATGAACACATAAGATGAAATGAGTTTGAATTATCAGACAGAGAAACTAGAAGTAAAACAGGAGGAACACTGAGTGTGTGTGAGTTTCAGAAAGCAGCATGGATCACAGAGTTGCCCAGATCTCTGATGGGAAAATATGGGAAAATGGTCTGATGCTATAAAATCCTTCAGTTAGATAAAGTCCCTTAGAATCCAAACAAGACGTGTCATTTCCTGTCACTCCTAAAAGTATGTACATGAGATTATACACTCACCCATGTAAGACACAAAATCTCTGCAAGCATCTTTATAAGGATGCACTAAATTATCAAGTACATGTTTGTCTGTATGGCAAGGTGTTTGAATATGAAGTATTTCTGAGCATATAAAAGAGGATATAAAAGGTGTCTTGGTTGTGCTGAGTGTGTATTTAGGTTACCTGTGATGTGGTCCGGTTCTCGGTCATGTCCTCTGTTGGGTGGCCTTCTGGGCTCCAGCTGCCTGCTTTCTGAGACATCTCCTGAGCTCTGGCTGTGACCCATGACTGGCTCTCTGGAATTCCCCCATCCACAGCCCTAACCATATACACAGCTAGAATGCTTTTCTCCATTATATACTTGTAATAATAATTACTGCATGTTCATTCCCCAGAACTTTACTGATATTCATTCTGACTTTGTGTTACATGTAGCCCACATATCTATTCGCCCTAATTATACTGACAATTTAAAGGCAAATTAATGCTCTATCAGCACAACTGGCAAATGTCTGCTGATATGCTGATACTTGCTCTGATATATGTTCTCCATTATGATGATGATCTGAAGAAAATGCTACAATTACAATAAAATATACGCAGATATACTTGCAGTGTTTTTTTTATATACATTGTGCAAAAACTTGAAACTAATCACTAAATATCGAGCATTAAAAGGTAATTGTCGACAATCAGTCATGTTAGTCAATTATCTGGACCTTTGTAAACAACAAATTTTATGTAGCTGGACCATTAAAATTTTAGTCGACTATCCTTGCCATAGAGACTACCACATCACTATTGTAGGAGGCATGTAGGCTTGTTAACAACAGCTATTTATTCATATTTTTGCTTTAGTCTCACTCAGTGCAGTGTAAATGAGAGATATAAGAAATGTAAGTTAAGAAATAGAATCCATAGACTTTGGACATTAGATCCATAGATAGGCATCAAACATTACTGCTGTAATTGGGAGAATGGGAATGGGGTGAGGACCCTGGCTGTACAGGAAATGTGGTAGATCAAATCTGTTAGCAAACCATCTTACACTGGTGGAAGGTAGGAGTGGTAGGATTGTGCTGGAAAGTTCTAAAATAGAAGACTTGGCTGTGGGTTTGAACCTGAAAAAAGTTTCAGTTTAAAGACATGGGTGCATATTACTGACACCCCACACTAAGAAGATTACCTCAAACGCAGTGCTGCAGGGTGGTAGTAATAGGCATAGTCGCTCATGCAGTCAAAAATGCCAATTATATCTGTGAAACTATATGATTCATTATAAAGGAATTTGAGAAAGCTGTGATAAAGACCCAATATTGAAGGAAACATATTGGAAGGACACCTTATGACAGTAAGTGGGTCCCAACAAACCCAGTGACTGAATCAGTCTGCTTCATAGATGCCATGATGATTGCATGGTTACATGTCCAACAACTACTGACCCCAGAAGTGCCAGGTGTGAGAGTGGATGTGGGTGTACAAAGCAATCTCTTTAATATATATTTGGACATGCAGAGCAATAGCTTTCAAGAAATAATAAGCTTTTTAAAAAATATATTAGTGACAAATGAAGTATGAGAAATATCCTAATGTACATATTTTCCCTCTCTGTTCAATTTGGGGAAAGAGCAGACAGACAGGTAGTCTGGAGTAAAAAGTTCAGGGGTAAAAACATGACAGAAAACAAAAAATTCAAAACATCTACTTACAAGTTGTTAGGGTCTGGTTGTGGTTCAGAAAGGCCATTGAGTCCCTGACCAGCATTCTGCGTCGGTGATGGTGGCTCCAGGCGCTGAAACATTAATGGCGTTCGATTCTGTGTAAGATACAACATGGCCTATAGCTGGTATCAGGCAAGCAGATGGGAAAATGGGGGGTGGGAAGGGGATGGGATACAAGGCATCCCAGGTGCAAATGGGATTACATCCATCAGCAACACAAGGTAGTCATATTGTTCAGCCAGGAGGCATTCAGGGATTTGGAGTCTGGTGAGTCAATGAAGTGAACCTCTGAGCCAAGCTATAAGAACGATGTTCATGGTACCATGCTGAAAATTCATTTACTTTGGTCGTGCTGGTAAATGAATGGCATTGGCAACCAATTGGGTGCTAAGTTTGAGGCATGGATAAGTACCATAATGTACAGTGCCCTTCACTAATATTGGCACCCTTGGTAAATATGAGCAAAGAAGGCTCTGAAAAATTGTCTTTATTGTTTAACTTTTTGATCTTTTGTTCAAAAAAACTCAAATAAAAATACTATGCTCTCATGGATATCAAACAATTGCAAACAAAACACAGGTTTATAAAAAAAAAAACTTTGATAAATATAGGTGTGCAACAATTATTGGCACCCCTATGATTTTATGTGAGAAAAATTTATTTGAAGTATATTCCCATTGATATTTTACATTGTTTAGTACACATGGGTGACTAGGAACAGGAAATTGTTCAAGCATGACTTCCTGTTTCACAGGGGTATAAATCTGAGGTAACACATAGGCCAAATTCTCTTAGTCATTCATAACAATGGGTAAGACCAAGTTCTATAACTGTGATGTGTGGCAAAAGATTGTTGAGCTTCATGAAATGGAAAGTGGCTATAAGAAAATAACACAAGCATTGAAAATGCCCATTTCCACCATCAGGGCAGTAATTAAGAAGTTCCAGTCAGCTGGAAATGTTATGAATCAACCTGGAATTGGACGTGTGTCTATATTGTTTCAACTCACTGGGAAGAGGATGGTTTGAATGGCCAAAAAATCTTCAAGGATCACTGCTAGAGAATTGCAAATGTTAGTTGTGACTTGGGGTCAAAAAGTCTCCAAAACTACAATCAGAAGTCACCTACATCACCACAAGTTGTTTGGAAGGATTTCAAGAAAAAAGCCTCTACTCTCATCCAAAAACAAACTCAAGCATCTTCAGTTTGCCAGTCACTACTGGAACTTCAAATGGGATCGGATTCTATGGTCAGATGAAACCAAAATAGAGCTTTTTGGCAATAAACACCAGAGGTGGTTTTGGCACACACAGAGAGGTAGCCATATGGAAAAGTACCTCATGTCCATGGTTAAATATAGTGGAGGCTCTTTAATGTTTTGGGGTGGCTTTTCTGCCAGAAGACCTGGACATTTTGTTAGGATATATAGCATCATGGACTCTATCAAATATCAACACATATTAAATGAAAACCTGAATGCCTCTGCCAGAAAGCTTAAAATGGGCTCTGGTTGGATCTTCCAGCAGGACAATGATCTAAAACATACATCAAAATCAACACAAAAATGGTTTACTGACCACAAAATCAAGGTCCTGCCAAGGCCATCCTAGTACCCTAACCTGAAACCCATAGAAAACCTGTGGCGTGAACTGAAGAGGAGAGTCCACCAGCATGGACTTCAAAATTTGAAGGATCAGGAGAGATTCTGTATGGAGGAATGGTGTCAGATCCCTTTGCCATGTATTCTCCAACCTCATCAGGCATTACAGGAGAAGACTCAGAGCTTTTATCTTGGCAAAGGGCGGTAGCACAAAGTACTGACTAAAAGGGTGCCAATAATTGTTGCACACCTATATTTAACAAAGATTTTTTTTTTTGATCTGTGTTTTGTTTGCAGTTGTTTGATATCCATGAGAGCAGAGTATTTTTGTGAAGTTTTTGAACAAAACATCAAAGGGTTAAACAATAAAGACAATTTTTCACAGCCTTCTTTGCTCATATTTACCAAGGGTGCCAATATTAGTGGAGGGCACTGTATAATATCTCTAGTTACTCACATTGGGTATGGCTGCATGTTGCATTATGACTTTGATATGACTGTGATTTTACACATTTGTGCTATAGTATTTTTATATGTGTGCACTGGAAGACATCCTTGTCTTAAAAAAAAAGGTTTGAAAAGTCCTCATTTAGATACTATGTTAAATTTTGTAGTTAGTAACTGATAACTAACTTATTGTTAAGTTTTATATTCTATTTAAATCATTCAGACTACTGCAGCAACCACGCAGAAACTGTCAACCCAACATGAGCAACTAACTTCAAAACACAAAACATTTAACTCAAGCAAATAACTGGTTTCACACATTTGAAATAAAACCCTGATGTTAAGAAAACAACGAGTGATAAACCTAAGATGCTGTTTAAAAAAAGTATGTGAGTTTAAGCCAGCAAAGCATATAACCAGAGCAGACACATTTACAGTGGTCTAGAATTACTGACTAGGAGGAGAAAATTTGATTTGGAGATTAAGATTAAGAGTTACAGTTGCAATCAAAATTATTCAACCCCATTGCAAATCAGGTTTATTGTCAAAATTTATAGACTTGCCGCTGTTTGCAATGAACACATCAAACAAAAGCAATTGAAATAGCAACTGAAAACACAAAGAATGCTTCAAATGGTTTCCCCAAATTTAACTGAAAATGCAACTTATAATGACTTCTCCAGTTTCAAAATTATTCAAATGCAAAACAGGTGTCTCAAGCACACCTGATGAATCAAGGGCTTCATTAGTTGCACCAGGTGTGCTTGAACTGGAACACATGAAATACCTGAATTGACTAGGGGTAGAAAATATATTAAATAACCTGAACGAGGCAGAAAAGGAAGCTATCAACGGCTGCAACCAGATTTCTGAGAAGGCAGGTTAAGAAAAATCCAGTGAAAAATCTAGTGACTGCAAATGACCTGCAGCAAGACTCGGTGGTGACAGGTCCTGAGGTTTCAGTGAGCACAGTAAGGAACGTACTAAATGCAGAAGGTTTCCATGCCAGAAACTGAAAGACCACTACTGACCCAAAAGCACAAGAAAAGTTGCCTCAAAATCATATAAATAAGCCACAGAAGTTTTAGGATTCTGTTCTGTGGAGTGATGAAAGAAAACTGGAAATTTTCATCACAATGGACCAGCAGTATGTCTGGAGGAAGAAGAATGAATAATAATAATAAACTTTATTTTATAAAGCACCTTTAAAAGCAGCTTCTCAAAGTGCTGTACACAAAATAAGCAGTACAAGAAACATTGAAGATGTAAGAACATTGAAGTACATTAAAGAAAAAACATTCTGTCCACAGTCAAGCATGGCAGTGGCTAAGTGATGCTCTGGGGCAGCTTTGCATCCTCTGGCACTGGAAACCTGCAGCAAGGCAAAATAAAATCAGTGAAGTATCAGGAAATCCTAGGAGAAAACATCATACCATCTGTGAGGAAGCTGAAGCTTGGGCATAGCCAGACCTTCCAACAGGACAATGTTCCCAAGCATACCTCAAATTCCACCAAGGCTTGGTTGCAAAAGAAGTCCTGGAAGATTCTACAGTGCCATCACAATTACGTGACTTGATCCCCATAGAAAATCTCTGATGGGATTTGAAGAAGGTGGTTGCAGCACACAGTGCCAAGAATATTACTTGAGGCCATTGCTCATGAGGAATGGGTTAAGATTCCTCTAGAACACTGCCAGAAGCTATTGTATGGCTGTGCATCTCATTAGCAGCAGGTCATAACAGCAAAACGGTGTATTTTTGTAATTGCACACCTATATAAGGTCTCTGTCTGCGCAAATATTTTTTTCACATGCTTCTCCTGTAACGTGCACTCTGATTTGCTCAAATGATTCAAATCATTCAACCACACACGTGCGCACACACGTGTTTGTGCTGGTCGTCTGTCTGGCTGTTTGTCTGTCTGTCTGTCTCTCTCTCGCTCGCTCATTATAGGAGGCACTGAAAGCAAAAACACACAGACACACACACAAGTAATCTCTGGCTGATCCAACACAGGTCAGAATCATGTGCTACCTGCCATTTCAACTCTCATCCTCTCCATCCACAGCTGACGCTCGGCTACGCCCCCGCCACCACAATCGCATTTGCAAAACGTCCAAAATGTTACATGTGCAAAATAATCACCAAAATGAGATGATCGGATTTTTTCCTAGTTTGTCCGGTAAACTTTATAATTCCTGGACATGTTGGCTGGCGCCAAAATTTCTTAGCAGAAACTCTATTATGCAAGGCTTAATTTGTAAATCTGCAAGTCCTGTAACACTAAGAGGGCAGTTATCTGGCAGGTCGGGAGACACGTGAAAGGTCCTGGTCCCCCAACTTACAGACAAAAAGTGATTCTAGAATCTCACATGGCCAATACTATTCAGTGCTGATAGGTAGGCCTATGTAATTGATCACATTGGTTGAGCGAGGTAACGAGTTTATAACAGTGAGTATTCTCAGTACAAAGGGAAACATTTACGTACACATTCTATCAACTTATCCAGACAGAGCCGTAGGCCTACCGTGCTATCACTTCAGTTAGCTACAAAGCACATTTGTCCAAAGCACTTCGAAAACAAAGCTTACAATAAACAAACATTAACTGAACAACATAATCAAGGAAAATGTGTCTTACTGTGACGACGGCCCAGCAGCTGGCGCACAAAAAGAGAAAAGCTACCTCAATGCTAACACTTTGTTCTCTTGTTCCAACAGAAGACACGGCTTCCAAGGAAGATTTCGCTTCCAGACTGCCTGCCCAGAGCTCAGCGACCCCTGGAAAGGACTTCAGTCTCCCTGGGAACCCCGAGCACGCTAGCTACTCCCCAGAGGACGAAACCAAGCCCTGAGCACCCCACACCATCACACTTTTTCCCCTGCCACCTACACGTTGTTTCAATAAACATGTTAAACTTTGAACCAAAGCAGCCTCCTGTGTGTCTGTGCTCAAACCAACGCAGTTACATCGGTACATTGATGGAGGATGCAGGCATGAGCACAGACCCATCCACCCACCCAAAGGAAAAAATGGATCCCATACTGTAGCACCTGTTGGAGATAAATATTCAACAGCAAGCGGTGACGCAACAGTTCGCCCAGAGCTTACAACTTGCAACCAGAGAGCTCCTGGCACAGAAGACAGCGACCCCTACGGCCGCCACACCTCTCCCATCCTCAGCCCGCTAGTCGAGCTCCCACCAGAAGAAGTGGTGGACTACGGAAAGGTATAAAAAGGAGATTCTGGCATGGTGTGAGCGAACACCCAACCAGTGGTGGCGGAGTTCCAGCAATGGAGCTACAGGCCGGAGCCAATCTACATGGACAGATGGATGCCCTCCTACGCATCACTAAGAGGTGGCTCCAGCCAGACCAATACACCGCCACCGAGGTCGCAGAGAAGGTAGCCATGGACCGGTTCCTGAGAACTCTGCCACCTACAGAACACCAGGCTGTGGGGATGCAGGCTCTCAAAAACCCCAAAGAGCTAATAACCGCCCTGGAACGAGCTTTGGCCACCCTGGAACTTGGCAGGGAAGGACGACAAACACTCAGCCTTCCTAGAAGGTTCCCACCCCACCAGCCAGAACGGAACTATGCTGGGGACAGAAGGAGCAGCCGAAGTCGCCCGCCTACGGAACACCCAGGGACAAGGCCATGCCAACAGAGCCGGTCCCAGGAATGCCAAAAAAAACCCAGAAACCCTTGCTGGCAGGGTGTGCCCTTCACACGCCAAACCCACACAAAATGCCCACCCTGACAGTACTGGTAGAGGAAAATCCAGTCAAAAGCCCTGTTGGACTCAGGGAGCACGGTGACCCTGGCCAGACAGACAATCCTGCCAAAAAGTATCAGCAGGAAAGGAACCATCACGGTGACCTGTGTACATGGAGATGCACAGGAAGTCCCCGCAGCCAAGGTACAAATACAAGGCAGAACAGGCATCTGGTCACTCCTGGTGGGCGTCATCCCAGACCTCCCAGTGCCGCTGTTCCTGGGAAGAGACTGGCCAGGGTTCCCGACCAGCCCAGCTCCTAAGACCAGGAGGGCACCATGACGAGCGAAGGAGGCATGGCCCAGTACGAGGGGGATGCCACGGCAGAAGGTGAGCAGCATACATGTTGTAACCCAATATCATCTGTGTTCCAGCAGGTGAAACAACAGGGGAGCAGAAGGAAGACGACCGTCTGAAACATTGCTGGGCACCGGTGCATCAGATCGAAGGGATCGACCAGAATCCGGACCAGGGACTCCCCACAACCTACTTCCTAGTCAGGGGAGGCCTGCTATATTACAGGACCAGCCACAGAAGGGAAGCCGGTGACCTCCTGGTGGTCCTCAAGACAAGGACCCAAGTACTGATGCACCTGGCCCATGCCCATCCACCTGGGGGTGCGAAACACCCTAGAGAAACTGAAGGACCACTTTATCTGGCCGGGAATGGACGCAAACGTCCGGGGCTTCTGCCAGCAGTGCCCCCAGTTCCAACGCACTGCCCCAAGGAAGCCCCCACCACAGCTCTAATCCCTCTCCCCATCATAGGCGTCCCCTTCTAGAGGATCAGCATGGACCTCATGGGGCTGCTCCTGAAATCCACCCAGTGTCATGAATACATCCTGGTCATCATGGACTAAGCCACCAGGTACCTCGAGGCAGTGCCGCTATGCAAAGCCACCTCCTGCAACATTGCTAAAGAACTGGTGCTCCTGTTCAGCCATGTGGGGATCTCGAAGGACATATTGACAGACCAAGATACACCATTTACATCGAAACTAATGTCTGATATGTGTTGGCTGTTGTAGGTAAAACACCTGAAGGCGTCCGTCTACCACCCACAGACAGATGGGCTTGTCGATCGGTTTAATCAAACCCTGAAACGGATGCTGCGAAAACGGATGATGAGGAAGGGAGGAACTGGGACCTACTCCTGTCCTACATCCTCTTCGTCGTCCGAGAGTGCCCGCAAGCATCCACAGGCTTCACATGCTTCGAGCTCTTCTTCAGATGGCGACCTTGAGGACAACAGGATGTGGCCCGGGAAGCGTGGGAAGAACAGCCTTCACCATTTTGCTCGGTCATCGAATTTGTACAGGAGATGCAGGAGCGGATCGACCGAGTGGCCCCGATCATACAGGAACAATTGAAAGCTGCCCAGGAGGAACAAAAAAGAGCATACAACCGCACGACACAACCACGGGAGTTCCAGCCTGGCGATCGGGTGCTCTTGCTAGTACCAAACAGCTCCTGTAAATTCCTGGCCTGATGGCAAGGATCATATACAGTCCTCGAGAGGACGGGCGCCATGAACTATCACCTGCAGCAGCCCGGTAGGCGGGCAGAAACAAAAACATACCACATAAACCTGCTGAAGAAGTGGATCGAGCCTGCTCCAGTATTGTCTGCGTTTGCTAGCCTAGACACAGATCACAGCGAATGCACCTTGGTCCAGCAGGGTGAAGACCTCACCCCCACACAAAGACAGGAGCTCATGGAGCTGGTGGACCAGTTCACTGATGTTTTTTCTAATTCCCCACTGATGACGCAGCTGGTCCACCACGAGAATAAGACCCGTCCGGGAGTGGTGGTGAGACAGCGGCCCTACCATGTCCCAGAGGCCCCCCGCAAGGCTATCGAGGAGGAGTTTGACCGGATGCTGCTGGACAACATCATAGAGGAGTCTGCCAGCCCCTGGTCCAGCCCCATCGTGGTTGTGCCGAAGCCCGACGGAGTATCTGCCTCTGCAATGACTTTGACATTTTTGAAAAGGACCACCTAGGGCTGACCGAGGCACAGTACCTAGGATACCATATTGGCCTGGGCCTACTAAAACCACAAGCAAAGAAGATCGAGGTGGTTAAGGACTACCCTTGGCCTAGGTAAAAAAAAACAGGTACATGCCTTTTGAGGTTGGTGGGTATTACTGCAGATTCATGCCTAACTTCTCCTCTGTAGTCTCCCCCATCTCAGATCTCACAAGGAAGGGACAACCAGACTGGGTGAAATGGTCCACAGAGGCGGAAGCATTCTGAGCCCTGAAAGAGGCTCTCACCAGCACCCCGGTACTATGCAATCCGGATTTCACCCTGCCGTTCATGGTGCACACGGATGCATCAGAGACCAGGCTGGGCGCCGTCCTCTCGCAGACTTTCGATGGGGAAGAACACCCAGTCCTCTATAACAGCAGGAAACTGTCCCCGGCTGAAAGGAAATACGCTACAGTGGAGAGAGAGGCCCTGGCAATAAAGTGGGCCATCGAGGAGTTGCGATACTACCTAGCAGACCGACACTTCTCTCTGGTGACAGACCACGCACCACTACAGTGGATGGCCAAGGTCAAAGACTCCAATGCCAGGATAACAAGATGGTTCCTTTCATTGCAGGACTTCTCTTTCCAGGTCCAACACCAGACAGGAGCCCAGCATGGGAATGCAGATGGACTCTCACGGTGCGAGGCACTGTGGGCCCAACACACAGCGGCAGTAGGCTCGGAGCTGGGGGGGGTACTGTGACAATGGGCCAGCGGCCGGCGCACAAAAGGAGAAAAGCGCTCCTCCCGCAACTGCCGCCTGAGTGCTGAAAGGACAGTCCCACTTCAGCACCCATAATGTTGTGGACAGCCAGACAGCACATGGCTGTGAGGCAGGGCCACAAAAATGCACGTGGTTGGCGGTTCATGATCAGCACGGCAACTCTCAACCATTCAGTAGCCAGCGGAAGCGTATAAAAGGGCCTTTCTCCTCTAGCAAGGGGAGAAAGGGTAACTACCTCACTGCTAACACTTTGTTCTCTTGTTCCAACAGAAGACACAGCTTCTGAGGAAGATTTTGCTCCCTGGCTGCCTGCCCAGAGCTCAGCGACCACCGGAAAGGACCTCAGTCTCTCTGGGAACCCCGAGCACATTCTTTACTCCCAAGAGGATGACACCCCACGCCATCACACCTTTTCCCCTGCCACCTACACATTGTTCCAATAAACCACGTTAAACTTTGAAACAAAGCAGCCTCCTGTGTGTCTGTGCTCGAACCGATGCAGCCTAAGCTCCCTCCACTTACCTAACACAAAATATTCCACAAAGCTGTCATGTCAGTGTCCTCCTCCTCTTCCCTGTGTTGTATATTGCTTGAGTGTGTGTGGAAGTCCTGGGTCCCTTAAGTATCCATTAGAGCACAAATGGCTTGGGATTGAATTTTGTAAACAGTGGCCCATGATGTTCAACAAACATCAAAGATGAGATGGTGGGGATGAGAAGGGATGCACACTCCAAGCTACAAATGAGATTCATTTTAGAGAAACCCCGCTCACGCACCCCTCGAGATTAGTATGACATTCACAGTAGCCAACAACTACCTCAGTCCTTCAGGAACTTTTCGTGTATTTGAGTCACTGTACTCCTTAAAAGCCCGAATGACTGTATGTGGGCTGTTAACTCAAAGCCATGTGCAGTTTGACAGTGTTTAGCCTCCTTGTAACCCTAACCCTTGTAATCACTACTAAAACCTTCCACAGTCACGTTATTATTATCACTGCTAGTTGTTGGAACGGTCACCAAACTGCCTCATCAGTGATCTGTTGCCACTCACTCTCTTGGACTCTTGCCTTTTAGTATTTTGCTCCATTTTCTCGTTGTCGTTATTTGTGTTCTAATAAATGCTGTTGATGAAAACTGTTTCTTTTCAATATGGCACACTCTACAATACATGCTATGTGACTGTAGGCTTCGCTTCGTGACAAGGAATTCAAGCAACCTTTAAACTTTGAATTATGTTATGTGAAAGAGGCTATTGTGTGTATTATTTTTTAGTTGTACAATTAATGGATATATACAGGTTATGAATTTTGTTAATTTTGTAATGTAAATTTACACTGATCTCTGCCAGCTTTAATAAAATAAAAAAAGAAAAGAAACAGCTGTTTTTTTATTGTTCAGTAACACAAAGAAGCACAAAGTGATGTGATAATGGTGGCGCGGTAGCACGGAGCGGCCACTTCAGGTCCACTAATATGGTGCATGTTACGTATAGCCTACACCAATTTGGAAAATTTTTAAACAGATGTACATCAGAAGCACTGGTGTACATGTCTATCATCACCAAATTCCTCTTAATATTGGAGAACAAAGATCAGGAGGCATAAACAATGGACTGCAAGATGAACTACGTGACCTCTGACTACTATGTGAACCAGGCCCTGGGACCGTGGTATTGCCTGATGCCGCAGGCCAGAAGAGAGGGTGCCGAAAATGGTGTGCAAGGCAGCGGAAGTGGAGAAAGCAAACCGGCATCCATGCTAGGCTAAATTCTAACCCAAGCCGTCTGGCTCTACCATCCATTCTCCTCACCAATGTTTGCTGTCTTGAAAATAAACTGGATTTACTCAGACTACAGCTAACTACCCAATGTGAAATCAGGGTCTGCTGTGTTTTCATTTTTATGGAAACCCTGCTCAATGACAACATTCCGGATGCAGCCATTCAGCTAGCTGGGATAACCACACATCGCGCCGACAGGATAGCAGCACTGTCCGGTAACATTTGTGGCTGTGGTCTGTGTATTTACATGAACAATGAATGGTGCAGGAATGCCGTTGTTTTTTCAAGCTACTGCTCATCACTGGTGGAGGTGATATGGATGACTGTGAAATGCCAACCATATTACCTGCCCAGAGAGTTTACCACCATGCTCATTGTCGTGGTGTACATTCCACCCGGTGCTAACACTAAGGAAGCGCTAAGTGAAATATTCGTGGCTATAAGTAACCTACAGACAGCGCACCCAGACGGATTTTTCATTGTCGCTGGAGATTTTAACCACGTGAATCTGAAATCACTGCTGCCAATATTCCACCAGCATGTTGATTTTGCAACCTGTGGTACAAAAGCTTTCGACCTTGTTTACACCAACATTCGCGGTGCTTAAAAGGCTGCACCCCACCCCACCTCGGCTACTCAGACCACATCTCTGTTATGCTAATCCCAGCATACAGCCCATTTCTGAAATGTGCCAAACCGGTTCTGAAACAGGTGAGAACCTGGTCTGAGGGAGCCATCTCAGCACTTCAGGACTGTTTTGAGCACACAGACTGGAATATGTTCAGAGAGGCTGCTACATATCACAACACCACAGACTCGGAGGAATACACAGCATCAGTAACTGGCTACATCAGCAAGTGCCTATATGATGCAACTTCCTTCAAGACCATCACCACCCATGCAAACCAGAAACCGTGGATGACTGCTGAAGTGCGCTCGCTGTTTAAAACCCGAGACACTGCCTGCAGGTCTGATGACAAGGCAGCCCTCCGCACAGCAAGGGCCAATTTGTCCCAGGCTATCAGAGAGGCAAAGAACAACTGTGCACAAAGAATCCACAGTCACTTCAAAAACACCAAGGACAAAGGCGTATGTGGCTAGGCATTCGGGCCATCACAGACTACAAAGCTACACCACCTGTCTGTGACAATAACGTCTCACACCCAGATGCCCTAAATGATTTCTATGCACGGTTTGAAGCACAGAACAACATGACAGTGAGGAAGACCACCCCAACTCCCATCAACCAAGTACTCTGTCTGTCTGCAGTAGACGTCAGGAAAACTCTATCCCGAGTCAATCCACGGAAAGCTGCAGGTCCTGGTTCAGCATTCAACACAATCATCCCACAACAACTAGCAACAAAGATGAGTCTGTTGGGTTTAAACACCTCCCTCTGCAACTGGATCCTGGACTTTCTGACTGGGAGACCCCAGTCCATCAGGATCGGCAACTCCACCTCCAGCACCACCACACTGAACACCGCCCCTCATGGCTGTGTGCTCAGTCCACTGCTGTTTACCCTGCTGACCCATGACTCTGCTGCTAAGTTCAGTTCTAATCATTCCATCAAGTTTGAAGAATGGTGTAGAGACAACAATCTATGTCTTAGTGTTGATAAGACCAAAGAAATGACTGTCAACTTCAGGAGACCCCAAGTGGATCATTCACCACTGCACATCAATGGAACAACTCTGGAGAGTCAAAAAGCTCCAAGTTTCTTGGTGTGCACATGACTGAAGACCTCTCCTGGTCTCTCAACAACACCTACCTAGTCAAGAAGGCCCAGCAACGCGTCCACTTCCTGCGGAGGCTGAAGAGAGCAAAACTCCCCCCTCCCATCCTCACCTTCTTCTATAGAGGGACGATAGAGAGCATCCTGACCAGCTGTCTTGCTGTGTGGTACGGGAACTGCACAGCCTCTGAGCACAAGACCCTACAGCAAATTGTGAGGACAGCTGAAAAGATCATCGGGGTCTCTCTACCCACCACTGACATCTGCTTCAACAACCGCTGCATCCACAAAGCCATCAGTATTGCAGACAACCTTCTCACCCCTCTCATGGACTATTAACCCTCCTGAGAAGAAGGTACAGCAGACGCCATACCACCACCAGCAGACGCCGCAACAGTTTCTTCCCTGAGGCAGTCAAATTACTCAACACCCTGCTACCTCCCAACACTCACCTGGGCTAGCCGAACACCTAACCCAGTAAGACTCATACTGTACCCCTACACATGGACTAACCAGTGCACTGCACATGCTCATAAAACAAGGGTGAGTGGTATCTGGATTCATCTTTGTCATCAAAGTTGACTGGAGAATACCCTCATCAAGAACAGGGGAAATTCATTACCATGCTAGAAGACCTTGATATTGTCAATGCTATCGTGCTCCTATACAGCAGGTTTAGCCCACTGACCCCGTAAGGCCGAAAAACCGGCTTGCCCGTCTTTGACCTATTCCCATAAGGACGATATACCGGCTTGGTCGTCTATGCCAAATGCCCGTAAGGCCGATATAGCGGCTGTACAGTGTAAATGTTACCGGCATTACTCTGCTATGATTCCTTACTTATTTAATTATTATTTTTTGACCCGGAAGGTTGATGATGTCATGAAGTCATGACGTCGTTACGCCGTCATTACGATGAAGCTGATCCAAGCGTGAATGTTGCTGAAACTAAAAATGCCAAAGCGAAAAGCTAATCGTGTTCCAGCTAAAGTTACACCTACAGTGACCACAGGTACATCTAAAACAGTGAAAAAAAAGAAAACATACACAGTTACACAGGCAAGAGCAAGGATTCTAGATAGTGACAGCAGTGAAAGTTCAGGCGATGTTGAAACCGAAACTGATAGTGAGAAGGCTAGACACTTTGCCAAGAAAAATCCTTCCATTAAAAAGAAGAACAACCCCCACAAGGAATCAAAAACTGTTTTTCATTGTTGGGAATGCTGCTGGTCTGATTATCACCAGAAAGTTGAATTTTGGCGCTAAAATGCATTTATTCAAAGGCATTGACCACGCTGATGCTCGTGTGTTACTTCTAAATGAGTATGAGGATTTTAGCGAGCATTTTTCGTAATTTCTATAGTTAAGGATTGTGCTCTAAGTGGAGTAAAAACACTGAACTGCTTCATTTTCAAAGTAATATTACACAAATACATTATTATAAGTTGTTTCAAGGCCTAAAAATGTTAAAATTAAAATGCTGATTTTGAGGCCAATTTTGGCCCGGGAACTCAGGGTTGGCATACTGTTTCTATGGGGAATATAGGGTTGTGGGACATAATACTGTGGGAACTAAGGGGTTAGTGATCTACAAGAAAAGACTCAATGAGGTTGCACAGTACACTGGCCTTAGAATAAATAATGGAGTCCATAGACATTGAAGGCACAAAATTGGAAGATGTGGACTCTTTCCTGTATCCCAGATTGCTGCTAAACAAGGAAGGAGAAGTCTAGAGTCTGGCAATATCTGTATGACAGTATGGATACACAGAAAGTATCAAAATCTGACAAATACAGCACCAGGATGAAGTTCATGATCTTTAACAGATTTTTTGTATACCTTCTGCTTTATGGTGAGAAAATGTAGAGAGTTATTGTGGCAGATAGCAGCAGGCTGGATGTGTTCTACAAGAAGTGCCTAAAGAGGATCCTAAGAATCACTGGCCAAACAAGATATCTATTGAAGAGCTGTCTGAGGCCACAAGAACAGTGCCCAATCTCAAACCATCAAAGTCAGATGATGGAGGTACATAGGATACAGTATGTACTCAGGAGGGATAACAACTACATCACAAAGATTGCACTCAGATGGGCACCAGAGGGGCGAAAGACAAGAGGAAAGCCACGGACTACCTGGAGAAGGAGTATTGAAAAAAAGAGGCAAGAATTTGGGTGGGGTTCTTGGAAAAGCATCAAGGCAGTAGCTAAAGACCCAAAGGGAAGGATATGTGCACTGAGTTGATTTATTTATCCTAAACTGCATGAAGATGACAAGGTAAATTCAGGATTTTGGACCCTGCAGTAGTTCTGCAGCATGAATGACAAATCAAAATTGACCCTGATGCTCATACTGAAGATCCTTTTAATAAACTTAAAACTGCTTGACTCTACAGTATAAAATTGTACAAGAGTAATGATTCATAATTGTTTTATCTGGTGTCACCCAAAAGAGGAGAAATTCCCTTTTGAGTCTGGTTCCTCTCAAGGTTTTTTCCTCCTGCCATCTCAGGGAGGTTTTCCCTTGCCACTGTTGTCTCTGGCTTGCTCATTAGGGATAAATCAAAATATATATCCAGTCCACTGCTTTTTGTGTAAAGCTGTTTCATGACCATGTCCATTGTTAAAAGCACTATATAAATGAAACTGAATTTAATTTAAATTAGAGTGACATATATATAGAGAGAGAGTGAGACACTGAGACAACAGAAGAGTGATACACATAAAGAGGGTGTGATAGTGAGACAGCAGGAGAGTGAGGAAGCAAAACAGTGTGTAAGACTTTACCTGTTCATCTCGGAGAGCCTGAGTGCGCTTGGCTTTGCTCTGTCTATAATACTCCATAATCATCATGGCTGCATAAATCTTCCCCACTGTCAGGTCTGTCGCTGCTGAGAGAAGGAAAAGTTACCCTGCACGATTAGACACGGGGAGGTGGACCCTGAGCTGGGGGAAGGGGGTAGGGGTTCATGAACACTCTCTCTCTTACTCTCTCTCTCTCTCACACACACATACACACACACCCACACACACACACACACACAGCATATAGTCTTTTCACAAACAGACTGGTTAAAATAATTTTTTAAAAGTTTATCTTTAATATTACGCTTGGTATTTCAGATTTTATCTGTCTATTTTCTCACTGTTTTGCATTTTATTCATTTCATAATAAAGATCAGGTACATAAAAACACAAACCTCAATCTGAGTGCCTGTTTTGTTGCTATTTCACCTTCTGATGCTGAATTTGAGGTGTTTGATTAATTCACTGCAGTCTGTCAGCAGACCATCGAGTCATCAAGCAGCCGATCAAATGTTTAACATGTCAGCAGTTTAGCATTGGTGCTGTTTGGTGAGCAGTGGGTAGAACATGAACTCGACCGTTTTCCATTCACTTTGTTATTATTTTTACTTTATTTAAGTAGATCAGAAAATGTACATACTTTTAGTAGGATGTGAACCCAAGCTCTTCAGATCTGTTTAGACTTTACTTGAATAATTCACATTTCCAGATCCTTCAGAACCTAAAAACAACATGTTCTCCACAAACTTCTGTTAGGGTCTGTATTGCTCAATTGTTCTCCCTTTCTATTCAGGCCATTGGATGTATTTTGTTGTTGAGTTCACGCTGGATATTGACTATTATTTAAATGGTTTTAGCTCTGCCATATTTCGCTGATCTCCTGGAGCAGTTTAACCCATCCTGAGCACTTCACTTAGGTGACACAGGACTGCTGTTAATCATAACAATCATCGCAGCTCCAGTGCTGGAACATGTTCATATTAAATCACCACTAAACTGTGAAACAGTGTTCTAGAGAACATCAGGAATTTTATAGAGCTCTAAAACAGTTTTTAAATCCAAATTTAAAATGTCCTTGTTTAACTTGGACTAGTCTTCATCTTGGGTCTTTTAAATATACATTTCATGATTCTAGTTAATTACAATTAAAATATAAGTGACTCTTATTAATATGCAATTAATACATATTAAGATTAATATACCTTAAACATACATGATCACCCATAACATTTAAACCGCCTGCATATTGCATAGGTCCCCCACCAAAACAGCTCTGACCCACTGAGGCATGGACTCCACAAGACCTCTGAAGGTGTGCTGTGGTATCTGGCACCAAGACATTAGCAGCAGATACTTTAAGTCCTGTAAGTTGCAAAGTGGGGCCTCCATGGATCAGATTTGTTTGTCCAGCATATCCCACAGATGCTCGATCAGACTGAGATCTGGGGAATTTGGAGGCCAAGTCAAAACCTTGAACTCTTTGTCATGTTCCTCAAACTATTCCTGAACAATGTTTGCAGTGTGGCAGGGCGCATTATGCTGAAAGAGGCCACTGCCATTACAGAATACAGTTGCCATGAAAAGGAAAACTGCAACAATGTTTAGGACCTTTGACCAATTTTGGTAGGTACTAACCACTGTATTCTGGGAACACCCCACAAGACCTGCTGTTTTGGAGATGCTCTGACCCAGTGGTCTAGCCATCACAATCTGTCCCTTGTCAAAGTCACTCAGATCCTTATTCTTGCCCATTTTCCCTCCTTTTTACACATCAACTTCAAGAACTGACTGTTCACTTGCTGTATAATATATCCCACCCCTTGACATATACCACTATAATGAGATAATCATAGTTATTCACATCACCTCTCAGTGGTTTTAATGTTATGGCTGATCAGTATATAGACTTGGTTTTGATCTATTTTATAATACTGTATGTTTAACATTTAAATACATATTAAAATACAATTACAATACATGACGTTCCATATAAATTATTTTAATAAAGATTATTATTATTATTATTATTATTATTATTATTATTATTACTATGATAATCATTAAATATATGGCATGTTGTTGAGAATCAGTTGATTGGCTGGTTTATAAGTAGTTTGTTGACTAAATCTGTCTTTCCAATTACATGGAGAGAAGGAAAATCCCCAAGAAACAAAATAAATTTAAATTATGATAGTGTAATTTAGCTTCAGAATGTGAAAAAGCTTAAAAACATTCCTTCAGGGGAAAGTGTTTGGACTGTATTGTAAAATGTCCTGAAAGATTCATAAAGCTTCACTTTAAACTTATACATGCAGAGTTAAAGATATGTTCATACATTCATAAGAGCTCTTTTAGTGCAACAAATTGTACTCCTCATTAGTGGAGCAAAAATGTATGCATTAAATTCTACAGCATTTCATGCTTTAATATTTTCATGAGTTAAAGATATGTTCATACGTTCATAAGAGCTGCTTTAGTGCAACAAATTGTACTCCTCATTAGTGGAGCAAAAATGTATGCATTAAATTCTACAGCATATCATGCTTTAATATTTTCATGAATGCTGATATCATAATCATGCCTCAGGTGCATTGGCACCATGCATTCAGCACTGTCATTTTGGCATGCTTTTGTGCAAATCAAAACAACCATAATAATCAAAATGACTTTGCAAAAGGTGTGTTATTCTTGTGAATAAACTGCAAAGTCACTTTCATCTCATGCTTGTTAGGAATTTTATTTGTACAAGCTTCATCATATGTTCTTTAATTCTTTATGGCGAGACTACTGTCCATATGTATTCACTAACAAAAACCCTGGAGTGAAAAGACGTCTATAGTGTTTTGGTCTATAGTCACACACCCTCTGATAAGAGGCACATATGAGAGCCAGCAAGAGATCTTCATGTGGAGGGCTGTGGGTGTGGTTAAGTGTTACAATGTATAAATGAACATTGAGACTTATTGAGATGTGTGAGTGTGTGTGTGTGTGTGTGTGTGTGTGTGTGTGTGTGTGTGTACTAGTTGGGTATGTATACTAGCAAGTGTTCTTATAATGTCCATTATAATGTTCTTTAGTGTTCCATTGTGTGTGACCTGAGTGGGCAAAGTCAGTGTAGAACATATGCAGATTATCAGGAAAAGGTCATGCTGGAGATCGTGGCTCATCAGAGGGTGCAGAGCAGTGGACTGGGCAGGCGGAAGAGAAGCAATCCTCTGGGGCGAAGGGGTGAAAAAAACCCAAACACACAAACCTCTGGCTTACTGACTTACCCTTGTGAGGTGTGACCAGCAGGTCTAGAGTCTTCTGTGAGAGATTGGGCCAAATTGCCATCATCTCTTTTCTCAGCTCAGCATCCATTTGGTGCTTATCAACACCCCCTAAATACACAGGAATGGGGAAAAACCACAATTCATATACACATACACACCCATATATTTAAACCGATGTGAATATCCACGTGTGTTCACACCAAAATGCACAAGTACAATTCAGACACTATGTTTATATGCATAAAACAAATTCAATTCTGAATACAAAAGCATTGGCTTTGTGAGTTCCAAAACAGTGACAGTCAGGACAGAGTCACTATAAAATTGTCCTGAGCTGATGTAGAAGCTTTGACTTGTTTTGACCAATCAACAAGTGAGAACTGACACATCAGCCTAAAACTTCAGTTTAGAAAGCTTCAGAGACAAGAAGAGAGAAGGACAGAAGGGAAAAAGAGATGCCAAACCTTCCCCACCCTTGGCGATCTTGATGTCCAGAGCAGTGCGGATTAAGGCCATGAGGGTGGAATTGAAGTGCACTGTGTTGTCATCTGCAACCGGCAAATCCATTCGCAGGAGTCTCTGCAGGAAGCCAATCAGAACAGGTTAGTCTTTGGGAGTGTGAGAGCGTTCTTACCCTCCAGGAGGAGTCTAACACTGTGTGTGTGTGCAAATAAGTGAGAGATGTTGAAAGGAAACTGGAAGGCAGTTGGTATGGGATAGAGGTAGGATAAGCTCAATGGCTTTCTGTGCTTCCTTCTATTTGTCCCAACCAGAATGTACTCTGGCCATCACTTAAAGCAGTAATTTTCTGGTTTACTGTGTAATTTAAATGTATTTGATATAAAAGAAGTAACAGATTTGTTTAAGATCATTATGTCTGTGAGAGCATCAATGAAGCCATTCTAAATTTTATGTATTTATTACACCACAATAATTACAATGCTTTTAATGCAAAAGAGCCTGAAACAGCTGAAGTAGTCAATTTCAAAATTATTCACACTACAGCATGGCCAAACACCCTCACAGGCTTGGTGATTCCACAGTCAGTCAAAGAGCTTTCCCTTAATGAGCTTCACCAGATCAAGTCAAAGCCATGGATGAATGAACAGATTAAAACAGAACAATCTCCCGCTGCTTTAATGTTCAATCCATTCGGGTTTGGTCTGGAAAATTTTTGCTCTTAGATACATACGCATATCTGAATGTTTGTGCGACGAGTGTGACAATAACAGAAGACGACCTTTGGCATGCAACACACACCAACACCCCAATAAACACACACACGCACACACACACACACACACACACACATGCATGCATGCATGATTGCACATGCAAGCATGCACACACACACACACACACACACACACACACACACACCAGCATGCAACATCTCATGCATCCACATGCATAACAGCAAGCAGCGGTGCAGCCCAATACAGAAAGCAGTGTTTGTTTAGTTGATTCTAGCTCCTGGTTTCATCTTAGTAGTGGTTGTCATTATTGAGGATTAAATGAACAAAATAGCTTGATCCAGACTCTCTGGTCGCTCAGTGTAAAAAATGGGTGCAGGCTATTGGGTTAGATCAGAGAAGCATTCTCCCGGAAAAAAAATAATAGAACAAATGAAAAAAGGCAATCTGAGTCATTTTGTGAGGAAGAGGATATGTTAAGACTGAGGATCCAGCTATCTTTAGTTTAACAGGGACAGAATTGACTGCCTAAGGAATAGAGCTGGGAAATGTGCACAGTGAAAAAGCATTGAGGAGGACAGTAGAAAAGTAATGTTAAAGACTTGAGAAATAGAAGGATGAGGGGTAGCAGTGGCTCGTGACCTTAGATTTGTTGGGGCAGGCCAGCATTAATAATGACATAGCCTCAAGCAAATTTAAGTCGAGAGGCTATCACACTTGACTACCAAGTATGGGTTACTATCTAGTTAATTTTAAGAGAAAACCCGTATTAGGCAGTTGAGAGTTGACAACATACAGTCATATACAGTGTATGATTTTGAGTGGTTTTAGATGTACCTTCAACTGTGTTCTAGGAAATATCATTAACCAAGATTAACATGGTTCAGCAAAATTTCCAGTCCAACTACACTTCAAAAAATACACAAAATATCTGAAACTATTCCAAAAATCAGAGTAATGAGATGTTTCTTGTTTCTCTCAGCCTTTGAGTGTAAAACAAGTATTTCACATGTATCTCTGTATGGATATTTTTCACTCCTTTTCACTCCCTTTTCAATTTTCAATCCCCCTTTCCCTCTCCCAGTCTTTTCAATATATTTTACAATGGAATGCTTCTATGCATCATGGATACACTGTCTGCACTTACACTTTGCCATTTTGCAGAAATGTATTACATTTCATTCAGATTATTTGCTATAAAATAAGAAATTGATGGCCCTAGAGTAATTTATATTAGTCCTTGTCATTAACTGTCCTGTCTACTTCTCCTCCTCCACTGAAAATGTTCAAAGTGTGAGCATGGGGCAGGAAAATGTTTGCGCCTATGGATGTCTATTAGTGCTTGCAGAAGTTCCCATTCATGATCATAATTGCATAACATCTAGAAACGCCAGCAAATCAACAGAAAATCTGCTAAATAATTTTAAATCACTGGTGACACAAAAGAGCGATTTCAAAAGTGTATTAGTAGTTCTATGAAATTTAAAGTGTGTCGAGTTGTGAATCAGGACTTTATGAAGATTAATAATTGTTGAATAACTTAGATATATGGACGAGCCACCGCTAATAAGGGGGAAAAGATCATTAAAACAGGTATGGACTAGTTGGTATGAAACAAGAGG
The DNA here is from genome assembly GCF_023375685.1 of Ictalurus furcatus. Lineage (NCBI taxonomy): Eukaryota > Metazoa > Chordata > Actinopteri > Siluriformes > Ictaluridae > Ictalurus > Ictalurus furcatus. The sequence continues at coordinate 20,840,635 of NC_071256.1, read as the reverse complement.
GGAAAAATGAGTGGGAGACAATCAACTGAGGATCTATTTCCACTAACTGACCACATTCCTATTGTTTAAGAAAGAGAGGCAGCGTCATTGTTCTTAAACCAATGAGGGAAGTGATTAGGAAGCACTGCAGGGTTTTGGAGAACATAAAGAAATCATTGTTTAAAGGCTCAGTTTGCTCGTGTGAGTCTGAATCTCAGTTTAGATGAATGAAGGTATCAAGAGGTCAGCAATCCTGATTGGATTTGTGCTAATAATTCATAATGCTGTATGTATTATATACACAATGACTGTTTCTAGTGAAGCGGTCTTCAAGATAAATTTGATCATTCTATCCATTACACCATACTGAATGTTGCCTCAACCACCCTAATTTTCTTTAATGGGTAACAGATTGCCAGAGGTCATCACTATCAAATGCTATTACACTATTTTATGTGCCCATAGTACAATTATGAAATTCTAAATAGTTCATTAAGCCAATTCTTATGCTTGAGCTTAATATTCTTTTATATTTAAGGTTAATATTCTCTTATTTATATAAGTAATCCTTATGGATGTTTGATAAACCATATTTATTACTAAAAAATCATTAAAACATGTATTTTTTGTAAAGTAATGCCATATGTGCTCGACATCACACCTCTCTGTTTTGTGCTCCGCAATATGTCAGAGGGATAGGAAGTTGTGTTTATTTGAAGACCTTTTCATAAACTCATATAAAGGACATAAGATCATATAAAGCATGTTTCCCTGGTTCTCTAAAAATTTCCTAGACAATCAGCTATGTATGAAAGCTGAGAAATGACATTATGATAATGATAATAAATGATAATCCTGCAGTACATGCACTAAAACTTTATAATACTAAAATGTGATGTTTTCTCCCCTCTGGAAACCTGGTTCCAATCTTACCCTGCTCACATATTTCCACTAGTATTGTCATCTCATACTGCCTTCTAGCTAGCTCAAATTTTATTCAGACTTTCCACCATTATGGTCCTTCTAAGAACACTCTTATGGGCACTAATGTATACCTATAATGTGGAGACCCTTCCTGTAAAAACCTGTAGATTACAGTGAGCCTTACCGGTGAGTACCAGCCACAGATTACATGTGCAACATCTCAACATCTCAGTCCATCTCTCCTCCTGGAGTTTTCTAACAGTCTACTAATCACCAGCCTTACTGTATCACTCAATACTTGTCTCATTCACCAGACAAATGCAATTTACCTTTACATTTATTCATCTGACTGACACATTTATCCAGAGAGACAAGTGAAATAAGAAACGGTCGAGGGTTAAGAGGCTTGCTAAAGGATCCAACAGTGGTGCTGAGATTTAAACACAAACTTTCTGACCAGTAGCACAAAGCTTTGAACACTAAGGAGGATGAAGTTATATGATGAAATTTTACAGATACATTTAAAATACTGATTTGCTTAAAATGAAGCACTATTGAACAGTAAGATGATATTTAACTGGGGGACTACCTGACTAAATCAGTGGAGCATGAAAAGTGGAAAATGTTTACATTTGGAGTTTAGATAAAACAGGCACAAAACTAAGGAAACTTTAAAATATAAGAAAATGATGCACGGTGTAAATATCATATGAAAGAAGGAAATTAATTTAAGAAACACTTTAAGAGAATATGACAGAGAAGAGCCAAAATAGAAGAAAGTAGAGATGAAAGTAGCATTCCATCCAAAATCCATAATTTAACAATTATACTGTGATGGAAAGTTATCATCGAACAATAGTCAAGACTCTCCTCCATTCTGTAAATGAAAACATGCAGGACACAGTCTACAGCTAGTCTCTCATGTGGTTCCAGTGGTTGTGAGATGGAGAAAAATTATTTATGCTTGTATGAATTCATTATATCCCATTAATGTTAAGCTTTAGAACAACTTTGCTGTTTTATATTGCTGTTACTTTTCTCTTCTCGTAAGCAAATATGACTATGTACTAATATGACACTCTTTTACTACAAACCGATTTTCTAACTACAACTGGATCCAGTTAAATTATGGAGAATTGGTTTGGATGCTTCTTTAAATAAATGGTTAAATGAAAATTGTGAGTAGTGTGTTCAGAGGACTGGGAGGGTGTGTGTGTGTGTGTGTGTGTGTGTGTGTGTGTGTGTGTGTGTGAGAGAGAGAGAGAGAGTGAGTCAAAGACAGAGAGAGAGAGAGAGAGAGAGAGAGAGAGTGAGTGAGAGACGGAGGGCAGAGGGGGATGGCAGTGTCCCAGGAGGCTGGCCATGCATAGGGCGAGACTGAATGCCAAGAGGAGGGGCCAGAAACACAGTACAACTGCATTGACAGAGGAAATTAAGTGAAAATTGTTGACTTATAAGATATCTGTTGGACTTTTGCCACAAAATTATGTCCTTACTCACAATGTTTAGAGAAAAAATCAGAACAAAATTCCTCTTGTGTCTGGGAATTATTTTGTATTGACTCCAAGTACAAGATTGTTAAATATAAATTTAATATTACTGTGACTTACCTCTGTCCTGTAAAGTAAGTATGTGTGTGTCTGTGTGTGTGTGTATGTTTGTGTGTGAGAGAGAGAGAGAGAGAGAGAGAGAGAGAGAGAAAGAGAGAGAGAGGAAGCTGGTCCACACAGAAAGATTTTGAGAAAGTGCCATCCACAGGACTGAGGGATTCGGAGGACTGAAGTCCTTTAGACCTTTCCACCACTGACGCACACGCACACGCCTGTGTCTGAACATGTATGTGTTGCGTGTAGTGTGTGTCGCGCACATGTCTATTCCACTGATGTACAATTTTGTAAAACATTCAAATATTTTTTATTTCCAAAGTTTTATTTTAAATAACTTTACATTTAATGTTACATTAAAGCACTGGCATTTGCTTTAATGTATTGAACTAGAACATAATTCCTGTAATTATTATTGTTGAACCATTTTGATGTTTTTTCTACAATTCTTTGAGATATTCTTCACCACATGAGCACGGGCATGTTTCTGAGTGTGTCTAAGACTGTATGTGTGTGTGTGTGTGTGTATGTATATAGTATGTATGTCCTTATGCGGTGCAAAAGCACTGAGAAGGTCCTTCCGTTCCCGCTTCCCTGTGGATTGGCCTAGCTAACACTTAATGCCCCCACCACCACGAACCCCCCCCAAGCCAAAGAATCACAACAGCATTTGCCTCACATCAGAGAACAAAGGAGGGCAAAAAAGAGAGGGAGACAAAGAAAAAGTAAACACCAACAGGTACGACACACAGCTTGTGGCCACTCGGAGTCAGTTCCCTCTACCTTGTATGCAACCCGTGCAGGGCACTTCTTCCCCAGGCCTAATGGCGGTGACATTTGCCTGAGCATGTCATACATATCCCTGTAACTGATCCTGCCACTGGGGTGACCGAAAAACCAAAAAACAGCATGACCACACCAGGTGCATGGGGGAAAGAGGGAGAAAATCCAAAGGAAAGAGAAGAAGGTGGGGGAGGAGAACAGAACAAAAAAAAGAAGGTTACTAGTTTAGACTGGTGAACGGAGAGAGGTTCCATGGTCTCTCACACTGATGCCTGTTTTATCTGCTGTGAAGATAACAAGAGGAAAGAAGACAAGAAAGAAGGGAAGAGTAGGAGGAAAGAGGGTGGACTGGCTATCTCACCCTTGATGTTCTATGTAAAGGTTCATAGAACAGGCATAAAGTCCCGCTGCAGACATGACAGAATAATGGCACTTTTATGTCAATGCAGTTTCTGCCCCCCCCCCCCCAACCAGAACAATGCACGCTACCATGTCAGCTAAGCCTAGCAAGCAAAAAACAAAAATGGCATTTTTATTTTCTTTAAGTGTTTCCTGTATTTTTGCTATTTTCATTCAAAGTGGGACATTTCATGCGTCTGAGAGTGTCTGCATTGTCCTGCACATTCTCTTTTTCATATCAGAATGCAAGTTGAAATGGTGGAATGTTTTCAAAAAGAGAAACAAAAAGAAAAAAAAAAACTGAAGATAAGCAAGAGTCATTCCATTCTGGATGCTAGCAGGTGCTATTAGTTTTTTTAGTGGAAATCAAACCTTGCAGGCCACCCTATGAGGGCATTTCTTTCCTAAGCCCAGTGGGGGGTCGATAACTCGCAATAAACTGTACATATCCTTATAATGAATGCGCCCGCTGCAAGAAGAATACAGGGAGGTTAGAGTAAAAACACACAACAGAGACAGGTACAGGAAGAAGAAACAGATTACACACAGAAAAAGAACAGGATTACATTCACAAACACACCAACTGTCTTACTTATCAGCCATTGGAGCTGCTAGTATGATTGTTGAAATAAAAAAAGAGGATCATTCTTTTGTACATTGTTTTTTTTTTTTGTTTTTTGAAGAGTTTGCTTGCTTTCTCTTCCCCACCAATACAGGGGATCAGTATTGTCCTGGGTGTTTGGGGATTAGTGAGTGGTCATATGGTCACTGGAATGCAGATACTCAGAAACTTAGTGTGCCCTGTAGTTAGGACTGGGACAGGAGCTTAGCACAGTAAGTTTGGGTCTAAGTATCCCATATTCCAGAGACAGGGGATGGGGACACATAGGGGGGCACCAATTCACAGGACAGGATATGGGGAGAGAAGGGAATGAATGGATATTGACAATCCATCATCCCCTCTGTGTGGTGGGGTTGCCGCTGCCTGTGCGACGGGGAAACAATGGATTTGATGCAGCTCCTCCTTCAAATACCAGGCCTGCACATTTCACATTCCTCAGTAAATGGAAGGTAACATCACCTGTAGCTGGGGGGCTTGTATAGGTGATGGTGTACATTTCAGTATAGGTATTGGTGATGGTGTAGATGATGGTGTAGGTGATGGTGTATGTGATGGTGTAGATAGTCTATTTTATTGATCCCTTAGGGAAATTGTTTTGTTGCTGCAGTACAATAAACAACTAATTATAAGGACATAGACAATGCACAGAAAACACAGATTACAGTACCCATACGGCATTAAACTAAGTAAATAAAGATAAATATGCTTTTAAAAATTAAACGCTATGTAGCAATAAAAAAAAGTAAAGTGACTGTAGTACAAGTGATCATAAGGTGAATGTGTGAGGGTCCAAAAAAATTAAAATAAATAAATAATAATAAATACAGTGCTGAAAGTGCTATGCTGCATGTTGGTGTTCATGGAGGGGGTGAGAGAAATTGTTCATGATGAGCAAGGAGTCCAGTTTAGTCCCGATTTAGTCTCAGAAAACTCCCGATGTCCAGGCTTCCTTATCAGTTGTTTTAGTCTGCTGGCATCTCCTGCTTTGAAGTCACTGCCTCAGCACAACTGACTGGCAGAACTGTTGCATGCATTGAATGACCTGCGCTTCCTCAAAAAATAGAGTCTGTTCTGTCCCTTCTTGTAGACTGTCTCAGTATTTCATGCCTGCCCCAAGGATAGAGATAGGGGTCAGTACGGTCTTAGATCTTCTAAAGTCCACCACCTGCTTTGTCTTTGCCATGATGAGCTGTAGGTTGTTCCTTCTTCACCATTCAACAAAGCTCTGTGCGCAGACTCATGCCCTTTACTTAGACACCCCATTACAGCAGAGTCATCAGAAAATTTCTGTAGATGACATTTATTTGAAGTGTACTTAAAATCTGAGGTATACAGTGTGAACAAGAAAGTAGATAGTACTGTTCTTTGCGGAGCTCCTATGTTGCTAACCACCTTGTCCAACACACAGTTCCTTAAATTCACAGGATGTTAGTGATCCAGGAGGAGGTGGTGGTGTCCATCTGCATTGCCTTAAGCTTTTCACCAAGCAAGGAGGGCTGTATGGTGTTAAAGGCACATGACCCTCACTATACTTTTTGTACATTTTTTTGATAACGCCATCATCTACACTGACTTGGCAGAGAAAAGGATCAGCAAATAAACTGGGGGGAAAAAACAGTGAACTTCTCTGGTGAGAATGATGTTTTCAAAACAGAAATTGATGTAGTCATTGACACAGTTACTCATACTCCCCATGTGGATCACAAAAAACATCTCATTCTGTGGTCTCAAAACAGCCTTGTGGAGTCTCCACAGCTTCAGGAGTCCATTTCCTAACTTTTGAGTGCCAGATGTTACCAGACAGCTCGTGTGTAGCTGGGAGTGAGCAGGACCAAATTCTTATCTGATCTTCCAAGTGGGGGAACTGCAGTAGAAATGTATGCACATCTAATGTTTGCATACAGTAAATCCAGTGTTTTGTTCTCTCTGGTCAAACAAATTGGTGCATAATAGGCAGAGTGGAGGAGAGCAAGTCAACAGAGATACCTAGAAAAGCATTGGGGTGTTGTGTTCACAGTCTAGCTGTTATGGTGTGAATGAGGTCACCAGTTGCTTCCAACAGTGCAGAAGGAGGAATGTAAACAGCAACAATAATAGCGCCGGGGAATTCTCTCGGCAGATAGTTGGGCACAAACCCACAGTCAACAATTAAATGTCTACATTACAAAAGTGCTCTTTAACAGTAATATGTCCAGGATTACATCATCTGTTGTTTATGAGCACAGCAGGGACCAAACCTTTCCCCTTCCCACTCCATTTGGTGTCCCAATCCTCACCATGTCATCTGAAAGCCGGTGTTGGTAGCATTGGCATTGGGGATATGTGCCTGTAGCCATGTCTTGGTAAGGCAAATGATGCTACATTCTCTATATACCCTTTGATATTTTGTCAGTGCTCCAAGTTCATCAATTTTATCAGCCAGAGACCACTCATTTCCCATGGTGACTGATGGAAGGCATTGTTTAAATTGTTGTTTCATTGCTCTTTGTTGTGCTCCAGCCCAACATCTGCAGCATCGCATCCTGAGCTCCTGAGCCGCACTAGAAATAACTATCTCAAGACGAGTGACTCTAAGACTAAAACTAAAATACACTACACAGAGCTGTAGCAACAGGCTGCCATTAGCACAGCAACCAGAGAGATGTAAGTGTAGGTAATGGTGTAGGTGATGGTGTAGGTTTTGCTTATGGCGTAGGTACTAGTGTAGGTGTTGGTGACTGTGTAGGTGAACTTGTAGGTGCAGGTGTGATAAAAGTTTGATTAAAATGTAGCATTTTAGGTACAGCAAAAATATTAAAAGACTGTGTGTGAGTTACTGACTGTTTAATTGTGTAAGCATGTAAGTTAATGAAGATGAATGTGTGGAAAATTTCTCACCAGGCTGCAGGGTCGTATTCTGCCCAGATCCTCACATACTCATCTAGGTGATGAGGTCCCAGAATTGAGGAGTCTCTTGTCAGGTACTCAAAATTATCCATTATAACAGCCACAAAGAGATTCAACATCTACAAACAAACACAAACGAATCATTTCAAAAAATTCACACAGGGTTAGCACACAACTTCACTCAAACTTCACACAGATCAATATGTATTACTCTGCAAGTTTGAGCTGGCTTTATTGCCTGCCCTTTCTTTTCATATTACTGTTTTTGGGAATCATAGAAGACTTCTTTAGACTACAGCCAGTACTGGAATCGGGTTAATCTAAACTAAGACCATTCAGCTCAGGGACTAACTTTTACATCTGAAGTGCTTCTTAACCTGCACACTTTACATCTTTCATTCCTGTCTCTCCCCAGCTATATGCCCACCTAAGAAAAAGTTTTTTGTCTTTATAGAGTGAGCAGCCTTCAGCCCTGACTCAAAACAGCTTAGCTTTCAGGCTGTAATATCCTACAGGACTAATAGAGTTCTACATTTTACCATGTATTAGACTCCATGTATTAGATTTCATGGAAATTTCTAGAGAGGTAAACCATCTGTTCCAAATGTGTGTTCCACCGCTCCACGACACATCATCTACAGCATGTTCTCTGCACTAAACTAACACCCTACAGATGTTTCATGAGGATTTTCAGCACGACTACTCAAAAGGTGGGGGAAAAGGGCTTGTGTATGGAAAAAGTGATACTGCTATCACTGGCTTTTTTATGATTCACAGTTCTGGTCAGGAAAGGGCAGTTATCTCCTTGTTGAGTTGTGGTTCTTTAATCTAAGTTTAGGGATGGAGCTAAGATGAAAGATTCCAAATGGACACATGGACACAATTGTACCTATTCTCTTCTTCGTTTCCATCCACATAAGCTCCAAGATCCAGAAAAAGCGAACCAGTGCCTGATCACCACCTTCTTGTTAAGAAATATTTTCAAATTGAACTGGGGTAGACCAGTAGTGTGGTCCTAAACACTCTGTCACTAAAACGCTAATTACTAATCACACCCTGCCTAACCCCAACGCTAACCCTAGCACTTGTTAAAATTCTCTCATCTAGCAACAAACTGTGATGTGAAACAAAACAAGCCATTACAGAAAGGTGAAGAGTGGACACATTCTCACCAGGAAGGAACAGAGGAAGATGAAGGAGACAAAGTAAAGATATGCAAACTCGCTTCCACACTCTGGCTCCGAGTTCCCAGAGAGGGGATCACAGACCTTCCCTCCCAAACACGACAGCATGATATCATGCCATGCCTCTCCTGTTGCACTCCTGCATATTCACACAGATATAAATTTAGCTACAGAACTATAAACCGAGTTATTGTTACTGACATGGGCTGTTTGAAAGAAGTGACTCACCTGAAAAGCAGAATAAGAGCCAGGAAAAAAGTCCTGAAGTTGTTATGTTGGTTAATGGAGCTGTCTCGGTCTTCCTCGATTGCAATGTTCCCAAACAGCTATGAGGTATGCAATTACATCTTAATTTTTCTGTCATAGCAGGTTTTTCAACATTTCCTACATTTTGCTTTAAAACAAACTCTCACTTGTGCTAAAAGACACCCATGTGTGGGACTGAAATGGAGGAGGCTTCTGCTCCCATCTCACCTGCATGCCAATGATGGCATAGATGAAGAACAGCATAGCAATGAGTAGGCACACATATGGCAAGGCCTGCACAAAAACCAATACAGTTAGTACTCAGGTAACAATATGATGGAGGTCTTATTGGAAGAATGCTTAGATTTGTTCAATAACTAGAAGGTCTGGGGGTTCACTGCTTTCCACTGACTACTCAGATAATCTCAGCAAAACAGTTTTAACAGCATAGCATTGTCTCTTTCTGTGTTTGTGTATTTATGAGAAAGTGTTAATGCTTTATTTTTTTTACCTTAAAAGACTGAACAAAAGTCCAGAGTAGGATGCGAATAGTTTCACCCTGCCTGAGGAGCTTAATAAGACGAGCAGCCCTGAAGAGTCTCAGAAAACTCAGATTGATGAAGTTATTCTACAGAAAGAAGGACAGACAGACAGACAGATAGATGGACAGATAGATAGATAGATAGATAGATAGATAAAATGTCAGTTTCTTGTTAAATTTTAATTTCTATGTTTGTATTAGTAGGCAAAATAAAAAAGGGGGTATGACAAACTAAGGAAGGTACAGAGACATTAGAAAATGAGACTTAATGTGGCAGCACCGAGCAGAACCAGCATATCCAAGAGAAGGAGAGAAGCAGAATGAGAAAGAAAAGGAGGAAGAAGGGAGTGCAATTCAGACAGAAAAGATAGATCCCAAATATCTTCATCCACTTGAGAAAGATGGTGCAAAATCCCTAAATTCAAGCTTCCATCAACCAAATGCACTGACCGGGAAGGTCGAGGCTCAACACTGACAGCTAGACCATGGCATGCTAATCTCATACACAGCTAACAGCAACTCACACTGAGTTCTAGCGAGGACAAAGGTAAAAGGTTTTGGGTTTAAGGATGGTGAGAATGAATAGTAAAAAATCTAAAACTGCAGCCTAGAAACTTCAAATATTGGAAATAGGATCCCAAAAGCAAGAGTCCACAAAAATTAATAAAAAACTAATATAAAGTGTGTAAACAGGGGTTTCCTGTTCCATCCTGATCTTGTGAAATTGTGTGTGGAGTT
>NC_071256.1:20790729-20825729 GCF_023375685.1 Ictalurus furcatus | reverse complement strand
GTGTGTGTGTGTGTGTGTGTGTGTGTGTGTGTGTTATGTTGCCCTGTGACACAGCATAAGCAGCAGTTTAAATAGATGCAAAAATGGCAAAATGATCAAATTAGGGAGAACACTGGGGGGAAAGAAGCATAATAATAGTGATGATCATCTAAAAATTTCATTTAAAAGCAGTGGTTGCACAGTGGTTAGGCTCTGGACTACTAAATTAAAGTTATAGGTCACTTTAGATTAAAGAGTAAAATGTACAAATTTCATCATTTGTTTCCATGCTGGATCTGTGTGTGTGTGTATGTGTGTGCGTGTGTGTGTGTGTGTGTGTGTGTGTGTGTGTGTGTGTGATTTGACCTGCAGTCACGTTCAAATTCCTTGGACTCGTCGGTGCAGTAGAAGAATTTTCCCTTGAAGAGCTGCACGGCCACCACAGCGAAGATGAACATGAAGAGCATGTAGACAATGAGGATGTTCAGCACATTTTTCAGCGAGTTCACCACGCAGTCGAACACAGCCTGAGGAAACACATTTCAATAATAGGACAGCAGAGAAATACAGAACTACAGCTGAAGAACACACACACACACACACACACACACACACACACACAAAAACAATCAAAACAAACCGGAGAGACAGGGAGAAACACCTTGACTGCCTGAGAACACAGTTTTACATTTCAAACCCTTTCTAAGAAAATAAATACATCATGAAGGTTTAGAGAAGCAAAAATACTGCAGGGAACAAAACTCCAAACCTCCATACATCCAGCTTTACCTCATGTCTCAGTAATAACATGCTGTTTTTCTGAACACCCCAGAGTACAACAAAACACAAAGGGATGATGTTTAATCTACTGTTTAGTCTATATGCGTATATATATTAGTCTATGTGTTTACATTTATATTTAGTCTATATGCTTTTGTGTTTATGTATATATTGTGTTTTCAAACACATCTCTTAGAAAATAAGGTAAACAGTAAAATTTCCTTTAAGGGTTGATTTATTTGCTCCAACCATGCAGAATTTCTTTTAGAATATGTGAAAACTAGACCTAGGATTTTTTTTTTTCCAATCCTCACAACTTTGGTGTCAAACTACTCATGAGAATGGGCCACTCAGTAAGTATCAAAACATGCTAAGTACTGTGAACAATATGGCCGTCATACATCAGTCGATTCTAAGGAGACGGAGCTGGTTTACTCAGTTTCTCAGAAACCAAAAGTCCACCTGAGCTTAAATTTGGTTTGCTGCATTGCTCTGCTAATCTGTATCTGGATTTTTAATTATCCCTGAATTACTTCAAAAACAACGCCACCTTCAGCTAATCAGATTTCAGCAGGCATTTCATACAACTAGTATTGAGCTACTGTCACAATACTTGATAAGCATGTACATCTTTTTTTTTTTTACCTTAAGCTTGGGCAGGCGTTTGATGGTTTTCAGTGGTCTTAAGACTCTTAACACACGCAGGGACTTGATGGTGCTGATGTCCTTCCCCTTACTGCTTCCTCTGCAGGTCACACACACACACACACACACACAAAGTTACACTGTGACCAGCACAGTGGCACTGATTTACACTGTGTTAGTAGCTCACATGCCAGCTGTGCATTTGTCCACAGTCCAGTTACAGAATGATGCACTGCATCTTCACACAGCTCTCACTGTGAATGTAGTCTTGCCTCGCAATCCACCCCCTAACACACACACCCATACCCATACACACACACACACACACACACACACACACACACACACACACACACACTCACACACACTCACACACACAGGCTCATGCTGTTTTGAAGGTGCATCCACCGCTCAGCTCAATTCCATGCTGTACCTGCTACCAACTGTTTATTACCCATAATCCCTTGCGGTTTCATCGCAGTGCCGCAGCAGCAGTGTGAGAGGTGAATCTGGTGTCAGACATCCCCGAATGACGGAATGTCCAGCCAAGCCTCTTTTTCTTTTCTGTTTTTTTTTTTTCAATGTTAGTTTTTCATGACCTCTTTTTTTTTAAACCATGAAACAAAACACAATAAACATGTGAAAGTGTGATGGAGGATCTCTAAAAACATGTTCACTTTTTCAAGAGAAGAGTTTTTAGAAGTGGATTATGGTGGAGATTTTCCATCTCATGCACAATGATCACACAGCCAAGAGCATAATCCAACACGATATAAACCAACACACTGCTGGTTTGATCATTGCACTTCAAAGCCCCAGAAGACTCCTTTAATTGTGTGTACAAATGATATCCAAGTTCTCGGCATTGGAGCATCGCACAGTATGAGACGGTGAAACAGAACTGTCCACTACCAAGAACTGATCATTATTATCTTCTTTAATAACAGGTCTGGTGTTAGAATGACTTTAAAAAATGATTTTAAAATGATTTGGCTCAGTTTTATATACTTTTGGTATTAATTTGAGTAAATGAAGAAATAAAGACTTGTTAGTGGACTGCAGAGTTATGTTATATAGTTAAAGTAAAGACCACTGCCTACACTGCAGTCTTTCATTCCTCTACAAGACAGAGCTCAACTTTGACCTGTTCATTTCCCCTGAAAGTGTGCTTACACACGGTGAAGCACAAACATACATTTGTCATCAAGCTGAACTGTACATGGATTCCACACACAACTGAGTTTAACACTGAAGTGATGTGTGTCATGATCCTGAATCTCATTAGAGCTTGTTCATAAAGCAGAGAGACAGTCACAGAGAGAAGATGGATGAGCCACAGACAGACAAGCAGATGGACAAATTCAAAAAAGAAAGAGAGGAAAGCTATGTAACTGGCAGGACAAGCATTAAAGGCAAAGCAAGAGACAGAGAGGGAGCGAGAGAGAGAGAGAGAGAGAGAGAGAGAGAGAGAGAGAGAGAGAGAGAGACTAAGATAGAGAGACTGAGTGAAAGAGAAAGAGACATTAGAGACATCATTACCCACTGCCGCCGCTGGAGGAGAAGCCGATTGGAGAGATGAGAGAGAATCAGAGACAACAAGAGACAGAAAGGCACACCCATACACCCACCCATCTACACATGCGTGCACACCCACACACACGCACCCACCTCCCCAACTACACCCCACCCCCCACCCACACACACAGTCATATATACAGTCATGGGTAGGGAAAGGAGGAGTTTGAAGGAGGAAAAAACATCAATATGTGACACACAGAAGAAAGAGAGAAATAAAGAGTGCAAGACTGCATTTGATCATACCTGACATGCACAAATGGCACAAACACACACACTCACACACGCACTCACACACGCACACACACACGCACACACACACACACACACACACACACGCACACACACAGGCAAGGGTAAGTAGGACAAATATGTTGTTATTATTATATGGTAGTAACACATGATCAGCCCAGGAATGTGTCATGATCACGTGATCATGATGCCATTATGACATCTGATATCTGGATATTTGGAATACACCCCCCCCTCTAAAAACACACTCACACACTTTCTTTTTTAGTTGCACAGTTGCTCCTCTAAATGAACCATTCATTTCCTCTGTCAGACATTCACATCAGTGACAAATGGCTACCAAGTCATTCACTCTCTAAAGGAAATTTTCAGTTTATCTTCCATTTTAACTTATTCTATTTAATAATTATTTCTTACAGACCTAAAAAATATGGGCAGATGCCCTGTCACATGTACGATGCTACCTGTGCTCATCAGTAAGTTGCAGAAACAAGAAGTTCCTGTGATTTGAAGCATCCATGAGTGCTTCTTGATGAACATGCTTCTGAGAAGGGCAGATAGATCATGACTACCAAATGCCATTTGTAGCAGATTTCTCACATGGGCCCCAATAAGAATGATTTATCATCATCGTTGTGGAAGTGTTTCAAGCCTATTCTGTTAGCCAATCAAGAGCTTGAGAGGTTTCTTTTCACACACTGGAGAGAGACCTGTTCCCTCTGCAGAATCTGTGCAGAATTAATTACAACATCACTCCACAGGTCTAGCACTGTTCCAGTATTTGCTGTATTACCAACCACAATCCTTCTCTTACAATTAATCATAAACTGACAGACAGATGAGTGGTTAATGGGACAATTCCACACTCACATTCAGTAAACAGGTCACAAGCCCAAGCACAAACGAGGCTAGACTAATCAATACTGTCAAATATCACTTAAATTTGCCAAGTATTTCTTCTGAAAGTTTTCACGTGTTTCTTCTCAGGCTCATAGTTCCTGATTCACTAGTAAATACTGCTTAACTGTAAACAGTGGAATGGAAGGGGTATGGTACCTAGGGCTGGGTTTGGGCTCCATGGTCAGACTTCTGGACCACTCTTACTGCTAGCCAGTCTAATAAACTACCGGTCAAGCTAATTACTGCAGGTATAGAGTCCTTAATCAACGTGAGACTGAGACTTAATACATTTTACTTTTCATTGTTAAGCAACTGACTCCCTTTTGTCACATGCCTATTGGATCTTTATTTCATACTTGGAATATAATAAATTTAGATTTTATTTTTGGTATGCGTTTTTATGCTACATTATATTAATGTTGAAGATGCAATAGTCTTAATTCATCTGCACTTTCTACCTCCTGATTTTTGTGGTCTGTATAGCAAGTATTTGTTCTAAAGTGTTTGGTCTAGATGCAACAGCCCAAGAGCTCTAATCTAACCTGCACAGCTTTGAAGCATGAACTTCTTGAAGGTAATTTCAAACTGAAAGTGTTTAAATAGGTGGTATATTGGTACAGCACGTAGTGTTGCCATCTCACAGGTCCAGGGTCTCCAAATCAATTCATGTTGTTCCCGTGTCCATGTGGATTTTTTTCAGGTTCTCCAGTTAACTAGTGCCTCCCAAAACACAATAGTCAGTACACCAATCGGCCATAACATTAAAACCACTTACAGGTGACGGGAATAACATTGAGTATCTCATTACACTGGCACCTGACAATGATTGGGATATATTAGGCAGCAAGTATACAGTCAGTTCTCGAAGTTGATGTATTGGAAGCAGGAAAAATGGGCAAGCGTAAGGACCTGAGTGACTTTGACAAGGCACAGATTGTGATGGCTAGATGACTGGGTCAGATCATCTCCAAAACAACAGGTCTTGTGGGATATTCCCAGTATGCAAAGGTTAGTACTTACCAAAAGTGGTCCAAGGAAGGACAACCAGTGAAACGGTGACAGGGTCATGGGCACCCAAGGTTCATTGATGCCTGTGGGGAGCGAAGGCTAGCCTGTCTGGTCCAATCCCACAGAACAGCTACTGTAGCACAAACTGCTGAAAAAGTTAAAGCTGTGCTAGAAAGGAGTCAGAACACTCAGTGTATTGCAGCTTGCTGTGTATGGGGCTGCATAGCTGCAGACCAGTCAGAGTTCCTATGCTCACTCCTGCTCACTCCACCACCGAAAGTACCTACAATGGGCACGTGAGTATCAGAACTGGACCATGGAGCAATAGAAAGTGGGCAGGTCTGACGAATCACGTTTTCTTTTACATCATGTGGACGGCCGTCTGCGTGTGAATTGCATACCTGGGGAAGAGATGGCACCAGGATGCACTATGGGAAGAAGGCAAGTCATTGGAGGCAGTGTGATGCTCTGGGCAATGCTCTGCTGGGAAACCTTGGGTCCTGGCATTCATGTGGATGTTTTGACATGTACCGCCTACCTAAACACTGTTGCAGACCAAGTACACTCCTTCATGGCAACGGTATTCCCTAATGGCATTGGCCTCTTTCAGCAGGATATTGCGCCCTGCGAACATTGTTCAGGAATGGTTTGAGGAACATGACAAAGAGTTCAAGGTGTTGACTTGGCCTCCAAATTCCCCAGATCTCAATCTGATCGAGCATGGATGTCCGATCCATGGATGCCCCACCTTGCAACTTACAGCACTTTCAGGATCTGCAAGGAGGACTTACACAATATTAGGCAAGTGGTTTTAATGTTATGGTTAATCAGTGTAGCTTAGCTACAGTTAATTGCCCATATATGTGAATGTACATGTGCATGAAGTCCTGAATGAATGTGTAAATTAGTGACAATTTCCTGTCTAGATTTATGACCCTGAAATCTGCCCCTTTGTACCACACACACACACAGTTCACACTCCATCAGACAGTGGTATACTAACAACCAGACATGGAACAGGTCAACCAAGCAGCAGGTGATGACAGAAACATTGCGAGAGCTGTGAAGAAAACCCCAAAAACAACAGTCAGTGACATCACCAACAACCTTCACAGGTCAGGGGTGAAGGTAACACAATGCACCAGTTGAAGAAGACTTTGAGAGCAGAAATATAGAGGTCATACCACAAGATGCAAACCACTCAACAGCAGTAAGAATCAGAAATCCAGACTGGAATTTGCAAAGAAATATAGAGATGAGCCACAAAAGATCTGGAACAAAGATTAACCTCTACCAAAGTGATGGAAAGGCCAAAGTGTGGAGAAAGATGGAATCTGCTCATGATCCAAAACATAAGCTCATCTGTGAAACATGGTGGAGGTAGTGTCATGGCTTGGGCTTGCATGGCTGCTTCTGGAACAGACTCAATAATATTTATTGATGATGGAACTCATGAAGGTAGCAGCAGAATTAATTCAGAAGTTTACAGGTACATTTTGTCTGTCAATTTACAGAGAAATGCATCCAAATTAATCAGGAGGAACTTCATCATGCAGCAAGACAATGATCCAAAACACACTGTCAACTCAACAAAGGAAAATCAGGGGTAAAAGTGGAAGGTTTTAGACTAGCCAAGTCAATCACCAGACCTTAACCCAACTGAGCAGCATTTCACCTCCTGAAGAGGAGATTGAAGTGAGAAACCCCCAAAACAAACAACAACTGAAAGAGGCTGCAGTAAAAGCCTGGAAAAACATCACAAAAGAAGAAACTAACAGTTTTGTGATGTCAGTGAGTCGTAGGCTTGATGCAGTTATTACAAGCAAGGGATATGCAACCAAATATTACATGGTTTTTACTTTAAGACTTATCTGTTCCTATACTTTGTGTTCATTTAAAAACGGGGTGGTTTGACTCCAAAGGTGCCATGTTCTAAGTTGTTTTACACATCTAGATGTAAATATCAGGAAATGAAAGATGCCATTCTGATATATTAATTTTTTGATCTCAAACCCAAACGTCTTCAGTGTATAGCAAAAATAAAAAATAAAAAATGGCCTTACTATTCCAAAACTTTCAGAGGGGACTGTACCTGTAAGTTCTATGTGACACCAAGTGACTTCTGCTGACGTCTGAAGCCACTAACACTACATGACATGTCCCATATTATAGTATGCACAAACATTTTAATATTAATTCTTTACATTCAAATTCAAATGTGTATGTTAATTCATAGTGAATAAACCATTTACGAAATATTAATTAACCCTTAATTATTCCTTAAAATAAATTGTGACTAAAAAGTTGTATCATTTTCGATAGAATAGAGAACAGGACATTATTTTTGACTCAGGTTGGTGTGTATTTTGTGTGTAATGTAATAGCAGTTGCTCTACTATGCAGTTATTTGGCCCAGCAGAGATCAGCTCCAGCCAGTACTCTTCTCCAGACAATAAATGGCTGGCTAATTAGATTTTGTGCTCGTTAAAGTGAAGTTACACATCTACAAAGACAAAATCACTATATGAGGCAGGCTGTTCAATTGGCTATAATTGTGTTATCATGTTGTCTGTGTGAGCACAGGTTCATGCCAGGTAAGATACATCTTAATGCAGTCTAGAGACTAAAGAAACTATTAGTCAGTCTGTCTGTCTCCTTGTTTGTTGGTTTACATGGCTCTGCCTTTCCATATGTTAGTCTCCAAATAAATCAATGTTAGTCTGCTGATCAGTCAGTAAGTCTGTCATGATTGCTTCAACAAACAAATTGCAATTTCTGAGTCAAATGTGTTTATCATTACAGTTATTCCAATATCCACTTTTATTCCTAAAACATGTGTAAAGTATTTTGGACAGTTTGCCTGTTAGAATTTTCAAACAAAACACAGACACACACAAACACATAGACACAAATACGTATGTTAACACATTTAGGTGTCCACATACAGCAGGGTGTACCAAGAGTTTACCTGCGCATTTTTAGCCATCAACAAAGTTAAACTGCTTGGCTAGGCTTTGGCCAGTGACATTATGCACCACAAGCCAGCCTTGCCCTTGGTTTTGTGTTCTATGTGTGAGAAAGCATGGCAGTATGGATTAAGGAAATCAGGTGAAGAGTAGGAGAATCTGGCTGTGTAACAGGCATGAGGAACAATCAGAGAGACAGACAAAGAGAGAGAAAGAGACATTACCCCTCTCCTTCTCCATCACCTCCTCCGCTGTGTGCAAACCAGAGAGGATCAGAGACGGCCAGAGAGACAGACAACACGCACAGAAAAACAAACACAAACACCAACACAGACAGAGCACAGAAAACACAGACATACTGAAATAGGGGAAGAATGTAAGGGGGGAAAACATCAATATGAGATAGTGAAAGAATTCACAAAAAATGATGGAACAGAGTGCAAGTTGTGTTATATGTGGACACCTAATCTAGTACAAACACAAACAGGTACTCACAGAGGATATAAATATGCAACATCTACCAATCTTACCATTTACAACATACATGGAGTAGACATTACCACTCACAGCCAGAGGGCACCAGCGACACCCCGGAGCACCTGAGGGTTACAAAGCTATCTCTGGGCATGAATGTAGAGAATGAGAGAGGATGGGTGGAGGAGAGGGAGTAGGAGAGGATTGTTCTTGTATGACGTATGATGAACTCACCAAAACAAACCCATTCACAAGGAGCTTTAAGTCAAAATCCAGAAGAGCAAGAAGAAGAAGGGCTTAGGTTAATTTATGAAGTGAATGGGGTCACTACAGAATCAAGTGAGAGTGAATACAAAGTTAACAAATAAAATAATTAGCTATTTGTGAACTCTATCTGCTGCATGTTCCGTTACAGAGTCAACACTTTGACAAGGATCAACTCCAGAGGCTTTTTTTTTCCCTGTTCCTGTGTTTCTGCCTTGGTCAAGCTCATTTAGTCTCACAGGTCACTTGACTCTTATAGTGCAATTATTCTGGTCACAGTACCATTTTAATAAATTGTCCTTAAAACCTAACTCACAGAAAATGGAACCATAACTGCAGGAGACATCATGTAGCTCGGTAAACTGGACATATGCCTGAGTCTAAACCCACACAAGCCAGAGACACAGAAGAGTATGGTAGCAGTTTTAGAGAACATTCAGAATAGTTCTGCTCATCCCCTTTGTGATGTTCAGGAGAATCTTTATCTACCTTTTCATTACACTGAGGTGCTTGATGAAGCATTATTGGGGATCTTTTCTGCCCAGTGCTATCAGGTTCCACAGTGTCTCCTCCCAGTGTGTTGTCCTGCCTGCTCGTCCAGCTCTGAGGACATGAGCATATCTAGCATCTTGTACTTACTGAACCCATGCATACTAAAGACGTTCAAGATGTTCAGCTGTAACATGGAGCTCAAGTGCAGGCCATTTTGGTGATTTTTTCTCTTTTACACTTGATTCAACTCACTGTGCATGTTATAATTTAGCAGTGAACTGGTTTACTGGTGTATCTGAACAGAAAATCTCTAAACCTAGCTAAATAATAAAGTTGCGAAAGAATTTTAATGTGATGCACACATTTTTTCTCAATGAGGCCATGTTGCCACACCCTATGGTTTATCAAACCTCCTTTCCTTACCTCCTCAATTCCTCATCCCTACCTGGAGACTTTGGTTTTATTTCTCTAGTGTTTCCCTTCCTGTGCTTGGGATTTCACATGGTTTAGAAAATGGAAACAGAAGTGGGCATCTAGGCATTAAAGGGTTACAAGAGCCCTGAGTCTTCACTCCTATAGAATGGTGCCTGGGAATATGGTGAGCCAGTTGTAATGGATTCTGGGGTGAATAAGAGTTGAAATAGGTATACTAGTAACATACAGACAGCAAGAGCATGTTCACAACAGAGAAAGTGAACGGACAGATAAGGGTGAAAGAGAAATTTCAAGTTTATGAGAAAGATTATGTGAGTGGAAGGACAACTGGCACTCCAGGGTGTCCAGGAACCATTTGGCTGCATCATGGTTTTAGGAACAGAAGGAGAACAAAGGACAGGCAGCAGGCATGGGGAGAAAAGAAAAAGACTGAAGACACAAGACCACAGTGACACAGCAGGACATGGTTAAGGGTCCTGAAGGACACTTACGTGAAGGCAAAGGCTACCAGGGCACCACTGACCACTATAAAGTCCAGAATGTTCCACAGGTCACGGAAATATGAGCCCTGATGAAGTACCAAACCCAAATCCACCATCTAAGAGTGAGAGAGACAGACAGAAAGACAGACAGACAGGGAAGGAGGGTGAGAGAAAGGGGCAGAGAATGAGAGAGAGAGAAAGAGAGAGAGAAAGAGAGAAAGAGAGAGGGAGGGATATCATAACACGGTTACAAATATCCAATTGGTTATGTAGGATGCAGCTCCCTTGTACATTGAGAGAAGATGTTTAAGATGGTGTTAAAGGTGTTTACCTTTATAAGCATCTCAAAGGTGAACACACCTGTGAACACGTAGTCAAAATAACGCAGAACCTGCAGATTGAGAAAAGGAACATGGTGTTGCGCTACAGTATCGAGGGCAATAACACTGGACGAATAGATGTATACATTACAGATTTGGTTTCCACACTGGTGGAAACACAGATTTCACAGCAGTGTAGCGAGAGAACAGACGGGGCAGAAGAACTGGCTCACATTGTTCCGGGGGGATTCGGGCCACACAGGGTCTTCAGCAGCAAGAGCAATACTGCTCATAGCAATGACCAGCAGGATGCACATCTCAAAGTACCTCAGGGTCACAATATAGTGACACAACCTGCGAAATCTACGCATGCACCCACACAAACACACACACACACACACACACAGATTTAAACATAGGATCTCGGAGATGAAAACCAGCTGAGAACAGAACACATGGCATTGCAGTGCAGGCAAGTGACCAGTAACAAGATGCACCAGTAACATCAGTTTCACCACCAGTCATAGCCATTCTGTTCAACCATCATGAAACAGAATAAACAAGCCTGGAGCAGTATGGAATTAATGCTGCTTTAAGCATTTATCATGTATCCAGGGGCTGGCACAGAGTAATATCAGGAACGTTTAGTGTCAAAGTAGATTAGTGTGAGGGTAGTGTCAGGTCAGTTTAGTGTGGAGTAGTTTAGATGTGTAGTTATGTTTTAGTTATGAGATGTTGGGTGCTGTGTATACACACTTTGGGTGTTTAGGATAGATGCTGTATATTCCTGTGTTGATATAGTTTGAGAGCTGTGTACTTATAGCTTTGTAGTATTGTATGGATTCTAAGTACTCTGCAAGCTGTCTCAGCTGTACTCTGTCTCAGCCAGCACACTGAGGTGTTAGTGGAGTTACACAGTGCTGAACTCACGGGTTAGTAGTGGACAGGATGAACATAGAGCTGTAAGGGGGCATAGGCTTAGGCCCTCCGTCATCTTTGTCATCATCATCATCGTCACCTTTTGTATCCTCCTTCTTAGGCAGAGGTTCTGTATTGGCATTCTTATTGACTGGGGGATAAAGAGTAGAGAAGAGCTGAGACAGATGTGCAAAAATCAAATGACAGATAATGACCTTCCAGAGTAACTGTTCTCTTCTACATTTTTTGAAAGCTCCACATTTTTATTACAGTGCTGCAGTTTTGTGAGCATTAAATGTTTAAGTCTTCAAGGACACCTCACGTACAATATCTGTACACTTTTATATTCTCCAATCTCTCTTTACATTCCTTTCTCACCTTGTAGGATGGCATTGGCAGAAGGGAACATGGGTGGCATGTCTATGGCTGTGTAGTCTGGCTTGGCATCCAGATGAATGTTGGTGGAGGCAGGGTCGGTGAGAATAAAACTGCTATCTGTGACCATGGGAGCCAGGCGGGAACCGTGGGTACTGCTAACCAGGCTGAGGAGGCTGGAGTGGAGTGTGGAGCGGCTGCTTGGCCCACGGGGATCTGAGGGAACCAGTGGCTGGGTAGCAAGCTTACTGTTCATCACATTGTCCAGGTCCTCACTGTACTGGCTGTCCTGCCTAGACAGAGTCTTCTGAATGGGGCGAGTGGTGGACAAAGTAGGGCCCTCCCTACAGACAGAGAGAGAGAGAGAAGAACCAGGACAGAGAGCAAGTACAGACAAAACAGCAGAGCATGAGAATGTATTTATACTTATAAATGAGAAAACCTGGTGTAAAAATAAACTCACTTCCTGCGGTGTCGGCCCCTCTCCCCCTGCTCTCCTCTTTCCCTCCGCCCTTCTTTCTCTCCATGTCGGTGACACCTCTGTCTCCTCTCAGCTCCGTCTGCGTGCTCGCCTTCCACACCCCCCTCTATGTACTTGTTTCGGTGCCTCCTGCCTCCTCCACCATTCTCAGCTTCTTCATCCACAACCTTGCGGTGTTGGTGAGTGCGTCCAGTTCTTTGCCCGCGATGTTCTCTCTTCCGGTGTGGATCCCTCGTGCTCACCTCAGTGCCCTCTGTGCCAGCATGCCTCTGGTTCTCAGCCTTCCTGCAGCTTTGGTGAGACTCTGTGGATTCTCCTCTCTCCAGAGTCTGGGCTGGAGCAGATCCTCCTCCTCTTCCCCCACCTACTACTGTAGAATGGAACAGAGGCCGTTTGTGTAGAAGCTCCTCACCTGGCCTGTTCTTGTTAGTGTTGTTGTTTCGGTTTTCTTGAGGGTCCACCACAAGCGGCCGGTCCAGGTGAGTCTTCATATCAGGTCGGATGTGGCGGGAGTATGATACCTGTGGGGACAGACACAGTTTGAGACAACATATCACAAACTCCTTAAACATACAGTGTTTTCTAACATTTTTTAAGAATTGAAAAATTGCTGGTAGATGAATATTTTGAAGAAATCAGATGATCAAAATAGTGTCAGTCTGATCAGATTTCCTGGTTACAATGAATAATGCAACATCCACATATGCCATAATGATATACTCTAAAGTTTGTATAAGACTATTTTAGGTACTATTACTTAGTACACTGCTATCCAGCTTGGGACTTCAACATAAATATGATGCATGAAAGATAAAAATGATGAATGTTCCATCATTAATTCAGTGTGGATAAAATCATGGAACCTAACCACATTGTTGATTAAAAGTCCTGTCTCAGTCAATATTTTCTTTCTTTCTTTTATTCTTATAACCCACACAATCCCTCATTAACCCCCTCCACTTGCCTTCCAGCGGTCCTCAGGGTCCAGCTCATTGTACAGTGCCTCCCTGCTGGTCATCAGTGTCTGCCTCCGGAGCTCGCTAGTGCGCTGTTCCCACACCGACTTAGAACCCTTATGGTTCTTCTGCTGCTCCTTACTGCAGTGCAAGAGACAGAAAGAGAAACAAAAAAGATTAGGGACATTAAAGGGGTTGTAAAGATCAAATTAGCAGAAGGATTACCACCATCGACTAGCCTAATCTACTCACACAGCCACTGCAGACCTGCTATTCATACAGTGACACCACAAGGGTAGCAGAGAGCTTATGATAAGTAATACATTTTAACAGGGGCCTTTTTGGAGGAAGAATAAGTAATAAACTAGTATAAGAGTCGAGTGTGAAAAATATAAAACTAAAAGCAACAAAAGAAGGAAAGAGCCACTGAAGCACAAACAAAAAACACAAAGAGTAGAAATAAATAAATACCGCTGCAGAAAGGGTTCAGAGGTGCTGAGACGCTCAGAGTGAACTGTCACGCTGAGGAGGGAAACACCAGATGAGAGACAGTTCTCTAACACACAAACACACACACACACACACACACACACACATTCACTCACACTCTCTCTCTCACACACACGCACACAGTATCAGAATCAGCTTTATTGGCCAAGTATGCCTGAGCATACAGGAATTTGTTGCCAGTTTAAAGTGATCCCCATGTGAGGTTTCTCATGGAGGACAGGATGCAGGTGGACAACCTTTCACTCACACTGAAAATCAAAAACAATACTCTACTACTTAACAAAGGAGTTCAAATCCCAGAGAAAGACAGCGATACAGAGAGGGATCGAAATAAGAGGGTGAGAGACCTGTGATCCATGACTCTACTAGGGCTTTAAATAAGCTCACGGTGTTGATGTATCTTCCTTCTGTTTTTAGTCTATGAGACTTCCAAATGGCTAATCTTGCCTGTCCAGCTAGAAAATTCATGAATGTATAGCGCTCCCACCACAAGCGGGAAAAGTTACAGCCTAAAATAAACATCATTCTGGAAAAAAAGTGAACCAAGGCTGTTGATGGTTATGTCTACAGTAGTAGGTTAAAAGTCTGAGGGGTTACTGCAGCAGATTGCTTTGGAAGAGGGCTCTTTCTACAGCACTTTCCATGAAGGGGACTGAGGTGGAGGTATGAGTAGGTGTGAAAACCCTGAAAATAAACTATTTGGCTTATTGGGAAACCCAAACTAAACTCCAGAGTAAAATGCAGTGTTATCTGGCCCTAAACAAACAGTACAGCATGGCAGATTATATGAGGACGGTGACTGATCCAAAACTGAGAAACACCTTGACAAAATACAGATTCAGCGAGCACCGCTTGGCCATCGAGATGGACCGACACAGACAGTCTTGCTGCCCCGATGAAGAGACTGTGACAGCAGTGCACACTAAATAAAATAGAGACAGAGCTGCACTTCCTCACTGAATGCACTAAATATAACCACATTCCAAATGAATTCTTCACCAAAATGAACAAAATCATCTCCAATTTTAGCTGCCTCTCATACCCCGACAAACTGCCCCACCTACCGGGGGAGCGCAGATCTGCACACTAGCAGCACAGTATACACACACACACACACACACACTTGCCACCAGTGAGGGACAGGGAGTGACCACTTCATGTTTATATATATATATATATATATATATATATATATATATATATATATATATATATATATATATATAACACACACACACACATCATTAGTGTTTCTTTTTGACTTTATTGTTGTATGTATAGTCATATGAAAAAAATAAGTATACCCCATGAAAATTGTTGCCTTATACATAAAGTTGATACTTGAACAAACCCACAAGGAAGATTAAGTTTTCAATCATTTATTCAACATAAATATCAATAGATGTGATATTATTCTGTGGAAAAAGCAAGTACACCCTTGGCCTGAAAAGCTAGTATTGCCCCCTTTAGCAGAAATAACTTCTTGTAGGCGTTTTGCATAACTGTCCACCAGGCTTGCTGGAATCTTTGACCACTCTTCCATGGAATATTCTTTCAGTTGCAAGATGTTTAAGGGTTTTCTTGTATGTACTGCCCATTTCAGATCCCCTCCACAACATGTCAATGGAATTCAAATCCAGGCTTTGACTAGGCCATTCCAAAACGCTCCATTTCTTCGTTTTGAGCCATTCCTTGAGAACGTTCGCCTCACCTCCAGGGTCGGGGTTCGATTCCCACCGTGGCCCTGTGTGTACGGAGTTTGCATGTTCTCCCCGTGCTGTGGACTTGCATGGTAGGCTGATTGGCAAGTCCAAAGTGTCCGTAGTGTATGAATGGGTGTGTGAATGTGTATGTGAGTGTGCCCTGCGATGGACTGGCACCCTGTCCAGGGTGTACCCTGCCTTGTGCCCGATGCTCCCTGGGATAGGCTCCAGGTTCCCCGTGACCCTGAAGAGGATAAGCGATATAGAAGATGGATGGATGGATGGATGGATGGAGCCATTCCTTGGTGGATTTGCTAGTGTGCTAAGGATCATTATCCTGTTGAAAGGTCCACTTTCAGTTCAACTTCAACTTTTGGACAGATGGTCTTACATTATCTTCAAGCACTCTTTGATATGATTCAGAATTAATAGTTGAATCAATGAATGCAAGCTGTCCAGTCCCTGAGGCAGCGAAGCAACCCCAAACCATAGAATTTCCACCACCATGCATCACAGTTGGTATGAGGTGCTTCTTCTGAAAAGCTGTCTTTGGTCTGTACCAAACATGTCTGTTGATACTGTGGCCAAACAATTTTATCTTTGATTCGTCTGTCCAGAGCACATTATTCCAAAAGGCCTGGTCTTTGCTTATATGTTCATTAGCAACCTGTAGTCTTGCTTTAATGCTCTCTTTAGAAAGCAAAGGCATTTTCCTGGCACGCCTCCCATGCAGGTTAAATTTGTGCAATCTCTCACCAACAGTTGCAAAACTTACTAGCAGATCCTGTGATGAAATTCTGGGGTTCTTAGAGATTTATTTTTGCATCAGATGGTCTGCTCTTGGGCTGAATTTGCTGGGAAGGCCAGTCCTTGACAAATTGGCAGTCGTTTGAAATTTGTACCACTTGTAGATTATTTTACTTACAGTGGAATGATGTATTTCAAATAATTTGGAGATCTTTTTGGCATGATGACACCACACACCTTAATAGCAAAGGGAACACCAGACACTATATATGAAAGGGGTTCAAGTGGTTCTAATCACTGGCATGCAATCTTGAACATCTGATTCTAATTTTATGGATTTGAAGGTGTGATAAATGTAGGGGTGTACTTCCTTTTTCCATGTGACTGATCTGTGTATTGTTCATTTAAATTGTGAAAATTACTGTAAAATGTCGATTTTATGTGTCATTTGAGTATATCACCTTTATTAATAGGCACTGTTTCAAAGATGATCAAATGTGTTCTTGTCCACATATGTCCCAACCCAACAATTTTTATGGGGTGTACTTATTTTTTTCACATGGCTGTATATACATTTGTTTCTATTTATTTCTGTAGTTTTTTTAAAAAATTTGTTTCCAAAGTCTGTATCCAAGCTTTGGCAATACAAATGTTAATATTTAATTTAATATTTATCATGCCAATAAAGCAACCTTTGAAAGGAATTTAATTAAACTGAATTTAATAGAGAGAGAGGAGTGACAGTAAGAGTGTGCTTGTGTGTGTGTAAGAGTGTGTGTAAGAGAGTGTGCAAAAATATGTAAGAGAGTGCGTAAGAGAGTGTGTAAGACAGTGTGAGAGAGAGTGTGAGAGAGTGTGTAAGATAGTGTAAGAGAGTGCGTAAGAGAGTATGTAAGAGAGTGTGTGAGAGTGTGTGAGAGAGTGTAAGAGAGTGTGTAAGAGAGTGTAAGAGTGTGTGAGTGAGTGTAAGAGAGTGTGTAAGAGAGTGTAAGAGAGTGTGTAAAAGAGTATGAGAGTGTGTAAGAGAGTGTAAGAGTGTGTGAGAGAGTGTGTAAGAGAGCATGAGAGTGTGCGAGAGAGTGTGTGAGAGAGTGTGGAAGAGTGTGTGGAAGAGAGTGTGTAAGAATGTGTAAGAGAGTGCGTAAGAGAGTGTAAGAGTATGTGAGAGAGTGTGTAAGAGAGTGAGTAAGAGAGTGTGAGAGAGTGCATATGAGTGTGTGAGAGAGTGTGTGTGAGAGTGTGTGAGTGTGTAAGAGAGTATGTAAGATAGTGTGAGAGAGTGCATACGAGTGTGTGAGAGAGTGCGTAAGAGTGTGAGAGTGTGTGAGTGTGTACGAGAGTGTGCAACAGAGTGTAAGAGTGTGTGTGAGAGTGTGAGAAGAGAGTGTGTAAGAATGTGTAAGAGAGTGCGTAAGAGTGTGTAAGAGAGTGTAAGAGTGTGTAAGATAGTGCGAGAGAGTGTATACGAGTGTGTAAGAGAGTGCGTAAGAGAGTGTGTGAGTGTGTAAGAGAGTGTAAGAGTGTGTGAGAGAGTGTGTAAGAGAGTGTGTAAGAGAGTGTGAGAGTGTGTGAGTGTGTAAGAGAGTATGTAAAATAGTGTGAGAGAGTGCATACGAGTGTGTGAGAGAGTGTGTAAGAGTGTGAGAGTGTGTGAGTGTGTACGAGAGTGTGTAACAGAGTGTAAGAGTGTGTGTGAGAGTGTGAGAAGAGAGTGTGTAAGAATGTGTAAGAGAGTGCGTAAGAGTATGTAAGAGAGTGTAAGAGTGTGTAAGATAGTGTGAGAGAGTGTATACAAGTGTGTAAGAGAGTGCGTAAGAGAGTGTGAGAGTGTGTGAGTGTGTAAGAGTGTGTAAGAGTGTGTGAGAGAGTGTGTAAGAGAGTGTGAGAGTGTGTGAGTGTGTAAGAGAGTATGTAAGATAGTGTGAGAGAGTGCATACGAGTGTGTGAGAGAGTGCGTAAGAGAGTGTGAGAGTGTGTAACAGAGTGTAAGAGTGTGTGTGAGAGTGTGTAAGAGAGTGTAAGAGAGTGTGTAAAAGAGTGTGAGCGTGTGTGAGAGAGTGTGTAAGAGAGTGTGAGAGTGTGTGAGTGTGTAAGAGAGTATGTAAGATAGTGTGAGAGAGTGCATACGAGTGTGTGAGAGAGTGCGTAAGAGAGTGTGTGAGTGTGTAAGAGAGTGTGTAACAGAGTGTAATAGTGTGTGTGAGAGTGTGTAAGAGTGTGAGAAGAGAGTGTGTAAGAATGTGTAAGAGAGTGCGTAAGAGAGTGTGTAAGAGAGTGTAAGAGTGTGTGTAAGAGTGTGTGTGTGAGTGTGAGATAGTTACTCACGCTGCAATGGACAGATTGGTAGCAGACAGTGGACTCACTTCCGCCACTTCCTTTGCCTTCTGAAGAGCCATTTTCTGATTGGCTGCTTCCTCTTCCTCCTGCTCATCCTACACGGAGGTAAAACACAGCTTAAATCACTGCATTTGTATATATATATGTGTGTGTGTGTGTGTGTGTGTGTGTGTGTGTGTGTGTTTTCAGTACCTTGGTCAGCTCTTGTGCATTGGCCAGATTATCTACAGCAATGGCCAAGAACACATTCAGCAACGTATCTAAACAATGTTAAGGAACCTAACAACTTGTGTGTGTGTGTGTTTGTGTGTTTGTGTGTGTGTATGTTTGTGTGTGTGTGTGTGTGTGTGTGTGTGTGATCTATCTTAATCTGGATACAGTTGCCAAAGAGTGTGAGAACAATAAAGAAGATGGAGAACACCATGCCCTTGTTGACTCCTCCCTGAGACTCAATGCCATCGTACATCACCATGTTCCAGTCCTCACCTGTCAGAATCTAACACACACACACACACACACACACACACACACACAGACAGAAACATCGGTTTAACATTTGTGTGTAGTTTGTATTATTTTGTGTTACTAGTGTTTACTGTTATTCTGCATTGCTCACCTGAAACACGGTCATTATTGCTGCAGGAAATGTATCAAAGTTTGTTGGCGGTGTGCCTGTTTCAAAATTAAACCTGGTGGAAAAATGGTTCAAAATGTTTCCATGAGTTACTGTAACATCTGTAACATAGTTATAACAGAGATGTCTCCATATTTTACTTCTGCTTCACATATCAGTGTATTTTCCGAACAAGAGTCTCTTCATAAACTGAAATGTGCTTCACTGCATAATACATACAAAAATAAGCAAAGTATAAGTAAACATTCATTTCCACAGTAAAACAAAATGTATTGAATTAGTGCTCTACATGAGACTGGAAATATGCTTTACATACTGTCCTCCAAACAGCTGCATGCCAAGCAAAGCAAAGACCACGATGAAGAGGAAGAGGAGGAAGAGCAAGCTGATGATGGACTTCATGGAGTTCAGCAGAGACACCACCAGATTCCTCAAGGAGGCCCAGTACCTGAGATAAAAATAATCATCAGTATGATAATGTATGGGATGAGCAGCATAAAAAACGTGTTTTAAAAAAAATCACAAGTATTTGCAAATATGAAATTAACTTTAAACCCGCCTTTAAAGCGACTTTCAACTGTTTCAGTCTTTTAAACTGACTTTCACCCCAGACATCACCTCTTCCAGCCACTTCCTTCTAGAAGACGACTCAGGGCCATCAAAGCCAGCACAAAAACACACCAACAGCTTTTCCCCTGAGCCGAGGCGCTCACTAACTACAGTCGAAACATTGCACGTTGAAATGAACTTTTTTTTTTCTGCCTCCATTTCTGTAGCTCTCACTCCTCTGCAGCACAAATGCGCTACAGTGTTCATATCATTCTGTAACGTACTGTAAACAATCATTATTTTATTTCCGTTTCCTCACACCCTGCACTACTGCATACATTTTCACTTCTTCATCTTTGGTTACTTTCACAATCGCTTCATTATATCTAATCTTCTACTTTATTATTCTATTTTCATTTCAAATTGCCTTTAGTTAAATGTCTATTTGTTAACAGTCAGTGCACTTGTCTGGTCTGTTACACAACAAATTCCTTGTATGTTACAAATTAAAGAGATTCTGATTCCTGATCTCTAAGGCAGTGATACGATGTCTCTCAAAGTTCTTTTCTGCAGCCCCTTACAGGCTTGTGAGAAGGTATGTTTATGATCGCAGGTTGACTAAAGATTGACAAAAGCTCCCCCTGTGGCTCTGAGGAGGAGAAAGAAAGGGGGCGTGGCCAGACACTTGTAACATGTCATGTACACGTTACATCATTAAAACAGAAAAAATACCGTACGCTGGTTCTGCAATCTAGCGTTAGCGTTTAGTCAGTGGGATTTTATTTTGGCTTACTTGACCATTAACAAGGTCAGGAATGGATTAGGAAGTCAGGACGGTAAATAAATATAACGCGTTATTAGCATATTAGTTATTATATAACTAAATTCATTTTAAAAGGTAAATAAAATTATATAAACTACACATGCATGTGCTCTGTGGGGAGCAGCAGTGGGGATATTTATTGAATTTGTGTATGATGAAGTCGCCCTGATAAACAACACGCTGCTTTATTTTCATAATTTAAATCTCCATTCGTCTTTCCAGAGTGAAGATATTCGTGGCTTTATCTGCTCGTTTTGTTGCTCTCCTCTGAAGTCAGACAGCAGGTTATTAAGGTTCATACAGGATACAAAGCAGGAGAAAACAAAATACACATTATGAAATCCAACAAACTTTATTTTTGTCGATCTTAAAGATGCAAGTACCATATGTTTTCCCATAGACAATTTAAACTGTCCAACTCGACAGCCATCAGGATAGAAGGGTAGTCCGTCGCAGAGCCCCGATATTATCATCAATCACCCCAAGTCTAGCCCCTTTATGTTTTCCCTTTATATGCAGCACCACATCCTTATCAGCAAAAAGTGTGAGGTCATTTCTCCAGTCTTATTCACGCTGCATTACGGTCTGTTAACTTCCACACAAGGGATGTAACTGATATGAATTCATTATTTGGATTGAACAGATAACGCGTCCTAAATAATTACAAATACAGATATAAATAGAAGACACAGTATTCTTTTTTGTGTGATTTTTTTTTAGAAACCTTGCCAGAAACTACAGACTATGTGTGTCGGGACTGGTTTTTCCGCAGGACACAACAAAAAAGTCACATGCGCACAAGAAGATTATACTTTCATTTGTAGCTTGTAAGGTGGATGTTTGACGCTGGGACAGGTTGCTCACGTTTCAGCAAATTTCCCACAATAACTACATCTCAAACACTGCTCAAAAACACCAACATGCTTGGCCCAGGAAAAGGTAGACAAATTCTTCTTCTTTTATCTGCCCTTTTTTGAGAAACAAGTTAATGTTTATTAATATGTTTATTAATATAATACAAATAGGAGATGCACTATTCTTTTTTTCATCACTGGTTTGCTCCAGTCGCCCAAAACACCCACTGCTTTACTGAGCACCAAAATAAAACCATATTTCTGTACAAACAAAAGAAATTTGCTTTCATTTACAGAGCCACTGCTCCATATAGCTCACGCAGTCCATGCACTGTGCACACAGCAGCATATGTGGGCTGGAGTTCACAAAAATTATCATTTCATTCGTTTAAAATAATATTCATTTGTACAGTCGTTTTATGTGTTTTTCATTGTGTCATTCTTAAATGATCATTATTAAATCATCTCTATCGTTATTAAAAGAGTCATACAGTCATAATAATGAAATGCCACTTAAAGGGCATCGTTTAGACTTGTATACATGTGGAGGGACACAAGATATGCAGAGGGACATGAGACACTCAGAGGGACATGCGACACTCAGGGACACGAGACACACAGAGGAACATGAAACACTTAGAGGGACACAAGACACAGAGGGACATGAAACACGTAGAGGAACAGAAGACACACAGAGGGACATGAGACACACAGAGAGACATGAGACACACAGTGGGACATGAAACACTAAGAGGGACATGAGACACACAGAGGGACATGGGACATGAGAGATACAGTTGGACAGACGGAGGGACAACAAAGGGACAAAAGTCAGAGGGACTAACAGATCACTCACTTGGTCACTTTGAAGATCCTTAGTAACCTGAGAGCACGTAATACACTAATCCCAAACGATGTCCCAGGCTGGATCATCGCCCAGAGCACCTCAAAAATACTGCCACATATGACCTTTCACAAAACACACACACACATTTTTTTTATAGCCGGCTGATGTGAGCAACTAAAAAGTAAAGAATACAAGAGGATAGCTTACGATGCAGTCGAAGCAGTTAAAGGAAGAGTGAAAATATGGCCGAGTCCCAAGTCCATACATCTTAATACACATCTCTGACATGAAAATACCCAGAAATATAAACTCTGCAAAGTCTGTGTCCCAGAGAAAGAATAGATCAGAGGGAGAGGGGGAGGAACATAGGAACAGAGAAAGAGAGAGAGAATGACAGATAGACATAAAAGAACACAAGGATCTTATAAATGATGGAAATGAGATTTTGGATGTTTAATGGTTCTGACTTCCTAAATGTGTCTCTTAAGAGAAATAAACTCTTTTTTTTAAGTTTAACTGAATTTGGCATGGAACATTTTTTATGCATTCACTCTGACCTCCTGACTTGTAAGCAAATGATCTTTATACTGTTAATAAAACAAAAATAACTTTTAAAAGTGAAAAAGTGAAGAAAAAAAACCTTGAAAGTGTTATTTCTATTTATTTGTGATAACTGGACCAACTTTCCTGCACACAGCATCAACTCCTACAGCTTCAATAGTGTATTACTGTGTACTTTTACATTATAACCTTTAAATAAACAAATACCAGAAAAATCCACATTAATGAAGTTTCATATTTGACTCACTTATGTCAATTAATCTTCACAGTCCTATCTGATAATGCACTAAACAATTGTTTAAGGAAAAGGAGATGAAGAAGGATAAGTGCAGCATTAATGGGACTCACACAAGAAGTCAGACAGCAGCTCGGGCTGGTCGTAGTGGACCACGGCCACACAGAGCGTGTTCAGACCAACTAAACATAGAACAGTCCAGTAGAAAGCCTGCGTTTTCACAACATGACGGATAAAAAAACGCAGCCGTCGCTCCTTCTTTCGAAAGGACGAGCCCTCGAGCTTGGAGCTCTTCAGGCTGGCACGAGCAAATGGAGACCCTGAGAGACAAAAGTGAGGGGAAAGAGAGACTAAATATGGACAAAAGTTAAAGTTTTGAAAATGTTGTCATGTTCTTATGTGGTTTTAGCCCCATCACCTACAAACACACACAAATGGGAGTAGAATGACTGAATAAACTGTTTCACTGCAGAAGTTTTACCTAAAGCAAGGTCTCCGTCTCCCTCGTCTGGGTTAAGCAGGTCATTTTTGCTCTTCTTCAGTGTTGGTCTTCTCCGTGATCCTGCACACAAAAGACAGCAGCAATGCATCATGGTCCAGCTTTTAGGAATTTAAATCTGTGTCTTTTGGAATGTTTGTGTGGATTTTGTTATTTAAAAGACAAAAAATATATATATATATAAAAAAAATTTTAATCTGTCAAGTGATCAGTATTCTTCAACAGAAAGAGACTTTACATTAAAATACAGTCAGGTCCATAAGTATTTGGACAGTGACACAATTTTGGTAATGTTGCCTCTGTAAACCACCACAATGGATTTGAAATGAAGCAATTAAGATGCGATCGAAGTGTAGACTTTCAGCTTTAATTCAAGAACTTTAACATTAACAAAATTTTGTATTAAACATTTAGGAATTACTAATTTATTACTAATTATTTTTTATAGTCCCTCCATTTTCACAGGCTCAAAAGTAATTGGACAATTCACTGAGCAGCAGTTTCATGACCAGGTGTGGCCTATTTCCTTGTTATGTTATTAAGGATCTAAAAGGTCTGGAGTTTATTCCAAGTGTTGAATTTGCATTCGGTAGCTGTTCATGGGAGTTCTCAATATGCGATCCAAAGAGGTGTCAATGCAAGTGAAGGAGGGCATCATTAGGCTGAAAAAACAAAACAGACCTATCAGAGAGATAGTAGAAACTTTAGAAGTGGCCAAATCAACAATTTGGTACATTCTTAAAAAGAAGGAATGCACTGGTGAGCTCAGCAACACCAAAAGGCCTGGAAGACCACTGAAGCCACCTAAAGTGGATGATCACATAATACTTTCCTTGTTGAAGGAAAAACCCCTTCACAACATCTAGCCAGGTCAAGAAAACTCTAGAGGAGGTAGGCGTATCATTGTCAAAGTCTACAATCAATACAATCAAATTCCTAAACGGTTAATGCAATATTTGTGTTAAACCCCTTGAATTAAAGATGAAAGTCTACACTTCAATCATATCTGTGCTATACACCAAAGACATTTGGTTTTGAGATCAAATGATGGATGTGATGAGAGTTTAGAATTTCAGCTTTTATTTCCTGATATTTACATCTAGATGTGTTAAACAACATAAAACATATAACCTTTTATATCAGACCACCAATTTTTTAAGCAAGCAAAAGTAAAGGATCAGATACGTTTTGAAGGAAATGAAAGTAAATATCACTTAATATTTGGTTGCATATCCCTTGCTTGTAATAACTGCATCAAGCCTATGACTCACTGACATCACCAATCTGTTGGTTTCTTCTTTTGTGATGTTTTTCCAGGCTTTTACTGCAGCCTCTTTCAGTTGTTGTTTGTTTTGGGGGGTTTCTCCCTTCAGTCTCCTCTTCAGGAGGTGAAATGCTGCTCAGTTAGGTTAAGGTCTGGTGATTGACTTGGCCAGTCTAAAACCTTCCACTTTTACCCCTTATAAAGACCTTTGTTGAGTTGGCAGTGTCTTTTGGATCATTGTCTTACTGCATGATGAAGTTCCTTATGATTAATTTGGATGCATTTCTCTGTAAATTGGCAGAAAAAATGTTCCTGTAAACTTCTGAATTCATTCTGCTGCTACCGTCATGAGTTCCATCATCAATAAAGATTATTGAGTCTGTTCCAGAAGCAGCCATGCAAGCCCAAGCCATGACACTACCTCCACCATGTTTCACAGATGAGCTTGTATGTTTTGGATCATGAGCAGATCCTTTCTTTCTCCACACTTTGGCCTTTCCATCACTTTGGTAGAGGTTAATCTTGGTTCCAGAACTTTAGTGGCTTGTCTCTGTATTTCTTTGCAAATTCCAGTCTGGCTTTCTGACACCTATTGCTGTTGGGTAGTTTGAAGTTTGTGATATGGCCTCAATATTTCTGCTCTCGAAGTATTCTTCAAATGGTATATTACGATACCTTCACCCCTGACCTGTGGAGGTTGTTGACTGTTGTTTTTATGTCTTTCTTCACAGCTCTAACAATGTTTCTGTCATCAACTGCTGTTGTTTTCCGTGGCTGACCCATTTGGTGTCTGTTGCTCAGTACACCACTGGTTTCTTTCTTTTTCAGGACATTCCAGATTGTTGTATTGGCTATGCCCAATGTTTGTGCAATGCTTTTGATTCATTTTCCCTCATTTCTCAGCTTCAAAATGGATTGCTTTTCTCCCATAGACAGCTCTCTGATCTTCATGTTGGCTTATACTTTTTGCCAACAAATGCAGTCTTCACAGGTTAAATGGAAGGCTAAAACCAAGAGTAGATGTTCAGAGCTATTTTTTATTTAAACAGTGATTCTAACAGGACACACCTGGGTAACAAGAAACACCTGTCAGTCACATGTTCCAATATTTTTCTCGATTACAGTTTGGGTGATCTGATACAAAGTGTGTTATGTTCTATGTTATTTAACACATCTACATATAATGTACATATAACACACTCACTCACTCTCTCTCTCTCTCTCTCTCACACACACACACACACACACACACACTCGCTCACTCTCTCTCACACACACACTCTCACACACTCGCTCTCTTTCTCTCTTTCTCTTTCTCTCTCACACACTCGCTCACTCTCTCTCTTTCTCTCTCTCTCACACACACTAGCTCACGCTCTCTCTCTTTCTCTCTCTCTCGCTCTCTCTCTCTCACACACACACACACTCGCTCACTCTCTCTCTCACACACAGACTTGCTCACAAACACACACACACTCCCTCGTTCACGCACACTCACAGACACACAGGTCAACCTGGAAACAGTACAGATACAATATCACTTCCTCAACAAAGCCAAGATGAGCACAATATCTTGTAGTCCACCTTCATACATGCAAAAGCACACAAGGAGAAGGATGACAGAGAAAGCATGATGTGGAGGAAGAGAACAGCAAAAAGGAAGAGGATGAAAAGGAGTTGTGAGAAAGAGGAGAAAGATGGCAGAGAAGAGAGAAAGAGGAGAGAGAGGAGCAAGAGGAGACAGATGAGAGAGAAAAGAAAGAGGAAGGAGAGAGGAGAAACAGGAGAGAGAGAGAGGATTTGCTTGCATATAAATACCATCAAAGGGCATCCGGTCATCACCGTCATTGTCCTCATCAGCCAGAATCACTTCCTCTGGAGAAACAGGAAAGCAAACATTGACACAATCTGACTATAATCTAATTATACCCACCCAACTACACCTACCCCACTACACCCACCCAATTACACCTAACCCACTACACCCACCCAACTACACCCACCCCACTATACCCACCCAACTATCCCTAGCCTGCTACCCCCTCTGAAATAGCCCTACCCCACTACACCTGGCCAACTACATCTACCCCACTACACCTGGCCAACTACACCTACCCCACTACACCCACCCAAATAGCACTATCCCACTACACCTGGCCAACTACACCTACCCCAATACATATGGCCAACTACACCTACCCGACTACACCAACCCAAATATCCCTACCCTGCTACCCCTCCGAAATATCTCTACCCCACTACACCTGGCCAACTACACCTACACCAGTACATCGACCCAACTAGCCATATCGCACTACACCCTCTCTAATATCCCTACCCCACAATACCCACCTGACTACACCCACCCGACTACACCTATCCCATTACACCCACCCAACTAACCCTTACCCAACTACACCTACCCCACTGCACCCACCGAAACGAACTACACCCACCCCACTAAACCTACCCTGCTACCCCCTCCGAAATAGTACTACCCCACTACACCTGGCCAACTACACCTACCCCACTACATCTGACCAACTACACCTACCGCACTACACCAACCCAACTATCCTTACCCTGCTACCCCTCCCAAATATCCCTAGCTCACTATACTCACCTGACTACACCAGCCCAAATACACCCCCCAATAAGCCTTACCCCAATGCACTAAACCAACCACACCTACCCCACTACACCTGACCGACTACACCAACTCAACTACAACCTCAGGGAAATTCTCCATTTGGTTTACTCTCATGTCAAAGCTCACATTACAAATATAAACAAAAAATATATAGTCATAAACACATAGCAAGTGTGGTGAGATGTGGAGATGCTGATGGAGACACTAATGAAGAAACTGATGGAAAGGCTGATAGAGAGGCCAATGGAGAGGCTGATGGAGAGGCTGAGGAGGAGGCTGATGGAGAGACTGATGGAGAGGCTGGGGAAAAGTCTGATGGAGAAGATGGGGGAAACGCTGATTGAGAGACTGAGGGAAAGGCTGATGGAGAGTCTGATGGAGAGCCAGATGGAAGGCTGAGGGAAAGGCTGATGAGAGGCTGGGGGAAAGGCTGATATAGAGGCTGGGGGAAAGTCTGATGAAGAGGCTGATGGAAGGCTGAGGGAAAGGCTGAGGGAAATGCTGAGGGTAAGGCTGACAAAGAGGCTGGAGGAAAGGCTGATGGAGAGGCTGGGGGAAAGTCTGATGGAGAGGCTGATGGAGAGGCTGATGGAAAGTCTGATGGAGAGGCTGGGGGAAAGTCTGATGGAGAGGCTGATGGAGAGGCTGATGGAAAGTCTGATGGAGAGGCTGATGGAGAGGATGGGGGAAAGGCTGATGGAGAGGCTAATGGAGAGGCTGATGGAAAGTCTGATGGAGAGGCTGATGGAGAGGATGGGGGAAAGGCTGAGTGAGAGGCTGAGGGTAAAGGCTGATGGAGAGGCTAATGGAGAGGCAGATGGAAGGCTGAGGGAAAGGCTGAGGGAAAGGCTGATGGAGAGGCTGGCGGAAAGGCTGATGGAGAGGCTGATGGAGAGGCTGATGGAAAGTCTGATGGAGAGGCTGGGGGAAAGTCTGATGGACAGGCTGATGGAGAGGCTGATGGAGAGGCTGATGGAAAGTCTGATGGAGAGGCTGATGGAGAGGATGGGGGAAAGGCTGAGTGAGAGGCTGAGGGAAAGGCTGATGGAGAGGCTAATGGAGAGGCAGATGGAAGGCTGAGGGAAAGGCTGATGGAGAGGCTGGCGGAAAGGCTGATGGAGAGGCTGATGGAGAGGATGGGGGAAAGGCTGAGTGAGAGGCTGAGGGAAAGGCTGATGGAGAGGCTAATGGAGAGGCAGATGGAAGGCTGAGGGAAAGGCTGATGGAGAGACTGGCGGAAAGGCTGATGGAGAGGCTGGGGGAAAGTCTGATGGAGAGGCTGATGGAGAGGCTGGGGGAAAGTCTGATGGAGAGGCTGATGGAGAGGATGGGGGAAAGGCTGATTGAGAGGCTGACGGAGAGGCTGATGGAGAGACTGATGGAGAGGCTGAGGGAAAGGCTGATAGAGATGCTGAGGGAAAGGCTGATGGAGAGGCTGACGGAGAGGCTAGGGAAAGGATATGTGGAGCTGCTCACCTGCTTTGCAGATCCACTCCAGATATCCGTTCAGTTCTCTCTCAATCTGTTGCTGTCGCCTCAGCTTCAGGAACTCACTGCGGTTCTCCACCCGCTCTCGCTCTTTAGCAAATTCACTGTGTTATACACACACACACACTTAGCTGTAATTTTATCTGTGTAAATGTCCTTTCACACTGAACACGATTAAGCGATGAATGTTTGACACGATGACGCTCTTGAGTAGAAACAATAGATCCCTATGGAGCTGTCCACACTGGGTGCGATCAATCGCGTCGCGACCCTTTTTTTTCGTATAATGTGTAGATTTTTTTTCCCTGTTGCTTGCCGACGAAATGGGCCGTCCAATTAGATTTGAACTTTGGATCATGTGCCAGGAGTCACTGCTGTTCCACAAAAGGGCGAGATAGGTGGCGCTATAGCACAGAAGGCTGTTTTGAAAACCAGTGTAAACACCAAAGAGGAATATTCCGGAACAGAAAAGAGAATGGATATTGAGTTCTAGTTATCATTTGCCAAGTTTCCATCTACTTTTTGTGCATTTCTGTTATTGACAAAGTAAAAGTGAGTAAAAAAAAGTTTGCGATATTTGCTGTCTCCTTCCTGTTTCCATCCAACTGGCCTTTTACCGATAAAATGGTGCTCATCAGTTATTTTTAGTGTGTGTACCATGGAGGTATAAACAAACCATTGTAGCATGCCATAGTATAAAGTATATTTCTTACTGAAATACTTCATATTTGTTTGAATGCAAACAAATATGGGTAACACTTTGTATGAAGCTCATGCTTATAATGAATTATAGCCTCATTTATAACTATTTATGAGCAAGTATTACTGCTCTATAAACACATTTATAAAGACACAAAGACCTATACTTTGTTAAAATAACAGTTACAGTTACATTTATATTGTTGTTATAATTACTTATAAGTGATACTTACTTGCTTTTTCAGTGCCCATGCTCATAATGCATTATACTTCAATTTACAAGTATTATTTAGTCACTGTTATGGTTCCATTAATGTAGTCATAAAAATGCAGCCTGCGTTTTTATATTGTTATTATATTATAGTTATAATAATTTATTGGTAATGCAGATTTATTTCCAATAAATCCAATTAGTGAATTATTTTATATTGTTGTTGATAGTTGTGTTGTGCTGCCATTTTAAATACGTATTGTGACTTATAATACAATTACTAACTATAAATGCATCATTGATGGCTTTATCCAATCCCATGTCCATGTCATAGGAGGTGGAAGCAGCACCTACATTACTATCTGCATGCCTATATTACATATGTGACAGTGCTAACAGGGCTCTGGTGCTTATTTCAGTAAAGGCTACATGAGATGAGTAAGTTTCAAACTTTTTATTTGTGAAATTGCACATTTTGTAGCTAAGAGTTTCATGCTTTGAATTTTGTGCCATTTGGATATATATTTTTTTAGGTATTTGGTTGGTGGTCTGTGCCATCTGGACATGTTCTATTTGTGTAATAAGCTCATCTTCATGATTTCTTAACATTTGCATTATGGAAACTGCATCCTATGCTTTCACTTTACTTAAAGCTATCAATGATGCATTTATATAGGTTAGTAATTGTATTATAACTCACTAAGTATTTATAATGGCAGCACAACACAACTATCAACAACAATATAAAATAATTCACTTATTTGGCCTAGAAATAAATCTGCATTACCAATAAGTTATTATAACTATAATGCAGGCTGCATTTTTATGAATACATTAACGGAACCATAAGACTGAATAATTAATACTTATAAATTGTTGTATAATGCATTATGAGCATGGGCACTGAAAAAGCAAGTATCACTTATAAGTAATTTAAAAAAAAATTATATAAATGTAGCTATAACTTATTATAATGAAGTATAGGTCTTTGTGTCTTTATAAATGTGCTTATAGAGCAGTAATACTTGCTTATAAATAGGTATAAATGAGGCTATAATTCATTATAAGCATGAGCTTCATAGAAAGTGTTACCGAAATATTTACTTTCATAACATTACAGTTGGACATTTTGTAGGAGAAAACAAGTATCTCATTTATTTATCCTTATATTCTTGTTGAAAC
The DNA here is from genome assembly GCF_023375685.1 of Ictalurus furcatus. Classification (NCBI taxonomy): domain Eukaryota; kingdom Metazoa; phylum Chordata; class Actinopteri; order Siluriformes; family Ictaluridae; genus Ictalurus; species Ictalurus furcatus. Next base: position 20,794,634 of record NC_071256.1, on the reverse strand, counting down.
ATGTCAGTAATAAATATAATGGGATGGTAAGAACTGAACTGTCACTTCATTTATCAAAGTGGGCTGGTCTTGGGCATTAAACTGGGGTTTTGTCCCACTACTGTGTTGTTGCATTATATTTCACATTATTTCATTCATACTAAAACAGCTTGATGGTGCTGTTAAAAAACACAAAAAACTTTCCGCCTCCCTTTCTGGGTAAAACACACATAAAATAAGAAAAGTTAGTTTCTGTGCTTCTTAACAATTTGTGTTGTGGTGCTATGCGCCAACATTTAAGCAATTATTCTTCTCGGTGGTCAAAGGCGATAGGCCGATCAGCTGAATAGTCGGTTGCGCCACCTAGTGTGCAGGTGTAAAATGCATTCTCAGTCAGCGCCACCTATCGTTCAGGCATGAATTAGCTGAAAGCGATCAATCTTTTCGCGTTCGGTGTGAAAGTGCCATTCATCTGCAGTTCGCTTTGCTTTATCGTGTCGTGCTCAGTGTGAAAGGACCTTAAGGTTTCCACTGAAGCGAGTGACAGCTGAACCAACAATTCAATAAAAATCTCAATTTAAAAAATCTGTAAAAAAACTGATTTTCTTCATGTGGAACAGCAAAAATTCGAATAAAGAAAAAATGTTTTCCTACACACACACACACACACACACACTCACCCAGAGAGCACTCCGAGTACCAGGTTGAGCATGAAGAAGGAGCCGATGATGATGAGGGGGACAAAGTACATCCAGTTCCATGCACTACCCGAGGCGTCATCACTCTGAGACACACACACACACACACACACACACAGAATTTTTAAAAAACATTTTAGAGAATCATAACAGAATTGCGTTTCAGATTGCATTTCTTATATTTTAGACAGATCAGACTCCGGAATTTATAATTGGCTCATTTTATAATTGGATCTTGCAGGTGTGAATTTTAAATAAAACACAAACACCATGAGCTGCACAGTGGAGGGCATGTGACCCTCTCTCACTCCCCCTCAATGTCCCCTCCCCTCCCAATTGTACCATATGTTCGCCAGAAGCTCTACATTTGACACTTTGTGCTGACAAATACAATTGCAAAATAAACAGAAATGTCAGGTGGCGTGACTGATGTTCACTTGCAGGTTACAGTGGTCAGATTTTTCTCTCATAGTGATCTACGCCATCTCTAATGTTTAAACTGAACATAAGGGTGAGGCTGAGTAGAGGGATGGACCGGATGAGAACTAGTTTATTTCCACACCTCTTGGCAAACATGATAGGAGCGAGCCATCTGTACAGAAGGAGAAATGCCTGCCATGCTGTGTCCTGACAGAAATGAGATTAACATAAAGCCAACTTTTAAGCATTCGGCCTAATGTCAGCAGCTCGTCAGTTAAAATCTTGAGCTTAATAGGCCTCCATGTCTTTTTTGTACACACTTTAAGAAGAAAACCCAAGACAGAGCTAAAGTTCCAAAACGTTTACAAAAGCTTGCAAATGGAAATCATGTGTGAAGTTAAAGCGCACCTATTATGGTTTTGAAACGTGCCTAATTTTGTTTCAAAGGTCACATACAATAAATTTACATGCATCCAAGGTCAAAAACACTTTAATGTGCTCATAATTTAAATTGCAGCACTACCTTTTTCCCCCCAGTGTCACAAACGACTAGTTCAATGATCAGTAAACTCCTCCTTTCAGAGAGCATACTCTGCTCTGATTGGTCAGATGTCCCAGTCTGTTGTGATTGGTCTAACGCTGTCAGCGAGCAGCAGACGAAGACCAAAGGCGGGGCTTTTTGTTAAAAACCTACGTAGGCTAGTACAGAAAGCAAGTCTGGAAAACTAACGACTCGTATCAGCTGTTCAGAATCGGTTCCTTCTTTTGGGAGTCAGTAACTCCGTTTGTCATGCGCTTTGATTTTTTAAACTTTGCAGACTTTTTACATTCACAAACAGCTCTATAACACATTACATGAAAGGTAATATCTGAAAAACCATAATAGGTGCACTTTAAGAAAAGTGAAGTACTCAAAATTATTTTTACCGCAGTAGATTTTTCCAACTGTCTCTCCCTCTCATTTTGTGCCTATCTGCTGTCTCTCTCTGTCCCTCTCTCTATCCCTCTCTGTATCTCACATTCTGTCAGTCTCTTATGTACTGCAGCATTTTGGCCATTAAATTTTCATTGGTTTCTTCCTCAGCAGCTGTAAGAATAACTCCAGTTCAACACTGACCCAAGATAAATATAGCAACGGGTCCACAAGGCTCACACATACAGAGAAACAGGGAGAGACAGAGAGAGAGACAAAAAGGGAAACAGAGAGGGAGAGAGACAGAGAGAAACAATGAGAGACGAAAGAAACCGAGCAAAAGACAGCGTCTCTGCACTATTTTTTAGGAAGTTCATTTATTTAGCAATCCATTATTTTATTGGCATATGAGGAACTGCATGTGGCTAATAACAGAAACGGTGTCATTTTGAGAATAATCAACAAATTTTACATTATTTTATGAAAACGTTAAAAAACGAACAGTCCTCCTCCAGTCCACTGGACATCAGCATTATGTTGTCTGATCAGTCAAGAGGAGACTTAGACAACATGGATCACTTCATAGGGAATAGGATGAGGAAATATCTCGGCATAATAAGATAAAAAGTGAGTTCCTGTCACTTGACCCTTGATCTCTTACTGATACTCTAGCATTCAATCAGGACAATAATCTAAAGAGGATTTCAGTGTTTCATGCAGAGATTTTTAAAACAGGATTTTACAAGATGGCTGGCACAGTAGTAAAGAGAACAGGAGGTTCTTCTATAAATGGACAGTCTGTTCTTCTGTGATAAGAGCAGAAACCATGCCGGTTCTGATGCTCTGTATATTTCTCTTACTGTTCAGCAGACACACAGCACACATTAGTTAGACCTTTGTCCCTGTTGTTCCCCATCACCAGCTTTGTGTTGGATTTCTGTAGATATTTAATAGGGATGCACCGATACCGATACCAGTACTCGGGTGTCGGCCCGATACTGTGCTCATGTACTCATACTCGTACTCGTAAAACTACCCTGATACAACCGCACCGATGCCACTTTTTGACAACGTGACATAGCCTAACCTCTCGTCAGTTGAGCAGGTAGTTGGAAGTGGAGCAATGTCAGCAATTGTGAGATATTTTAAGACAAGTGATGATGATAAAAGTAGAGCAGACTGCAAACTATGCTCTGCTAAACTGTCAAGAGGAGGGGTAAAAAATAGCTCATTTAACACAAGCAATTTGATTAAACATATAAAGAACAAACATAACGCAGAGTGCAAAGAGTTTGCTAATGCTAGCAGCGGGAAACAGCAACAACCAACTTTGCAGCAAACGCTGGAGAAGCAAGAGAAAATGTCCAGAGACAACCCACGGGCAGTAAAAATAACAGCAGCTCTTACCCAGTTCATTGCTCTTGATGACCAACCATTGTCAGTTGTAGATAATACAGGATTTATCGTCTTCTTTGTGTACTTGAGCCAAAGTATGAGATTCCCAGCCGTCACCACATTACAGATGCCTCATTACCAAAGCTGCATGACTTGGTGAAAAAGCACATCAGGAACCTGTTGCAGGACATTTCGGACTTCTGCTTCACCAATGATATTTGGACTAGCAGTTTCAGCCGAATGTCTCTTATAAGTTTAACAACACAGTGGATTGATGAGGATTTTACTCCCCAGAGAGTTGTTTACAAGCAACACAGTTTAGGTGTTCGCACACTGGCCAAGCCATAGCAGGTGTGTTTGATGACATGCTTCAGACATGGGGCATTCCGAAAAGTGTGAAGTACTCATATCGGTACTTGGTATCGGCAAGTACCCAAATGTAAGTACCTGTACTTGGTCTGAAAAAAGTGGTATCGGTGCATCCCTAATATTTAACAAAG